>NW_021703774.1:85031639-85103335 GCF_005190385.1 Monodon monoceros | reverse complement strand
TGTGTGTGTGTGTGTGTGTGTGTGTGTGTGTGTGTGTGTGTGTGTGTTGGGGTAGGGGTGGAGGCAGGCCGGCTCCTTTCCTTAAAAGGCCAGTGTGTGGCCATTGAAGCTGCCAGGTCGGGTGACCTGACAGGACAGCCCTGGGCTGGGCACCCACCCTTCTAGGGCATACGCCCCACCCGAGTCCAGCTCTCCAGCTGTGCCCCTTGCTTTTGGTATCCCCAGCCCCTCCACCTAATGAGGGAGCCCCAGCATCATGAAGCATCTGAACTGGGTGCCTGAGGGCACCCCAGCTCCTTTGGAATCAAACCAAATCCAGGAAAGCAGCTAGGGAGAAGGAAGTCCCATTCCCCTGCTCACTCCCTTCCCTAAAGTGGAGGAGGGAAGGTTGTCAGGACAAGCAGAAGTCATTCACGTGCGCATTTGACAAAGATTTTACTCGGTGGCTTGCATTTGACAAAGATTTTACTCGGTGGCTTCTGTGCTAGAGAGAGGGACACAACGATGGGAGGGCAGCATCCCACCAAGGCAGCATCCTGGCCCAGACCCCCCAGTGCACAGGGCCAAAGACTCCCACGACTTAGCTGGTAAGGGTTGAGGGGCTATGAACAAAGTGCTTGGAAACCCTGAGGAGGAGAGGATGCTTCTGCTCATTGAGGGCTGCAGAAGTTTTGACAAAGGAGGTGATACTGAAGCTAGGCCCTGAAACATGAATAAGATTTTGCCAGATGGAGAAAAAGGAAAGGCATCCTGGATGGGGGAAAGAGCAGAGCGAAGGCACAGAGGTAAGGCTGTGTTCAGAGAACACTGATGAACAGGTATGCTTATATATGATCTTCACCCCCCAGCTTTATGGAGATATAACTGACATGTAACACTGTGTAAATTTAATATGTACAGCATAATAAATTGATATATGTATATATGGCAAAGTGATTACCAAAAAAAGGTAGTTAACTATATGTTTCTTATGTGGCAATCATCGTGCTGTAACATTTATTTATATTATGTTTCTAATTCTCACATCAACCCTCAAGGTGCCATGATCTCCACTTTATGGATAAAGAGACAGAAGATCAGGGAAGCAAAGTGACAGCCCTGGAAAGAAACTTAGGAGCTGACATCCCAGTCAAGGACCATGTGACCCTACTCTGCCTCCATAGCACTGGAGTTAAGGTGGGGATGGGTGGGCTGGAGGGATATCACAAAGACCAGAAAAGTCCTCTTCCTCCAGAGGACCCCACCCGTGGCCCCAGCATCTCTGGCTAGGCTGTGACATCTTTCGGTCAAAAACTTGTTCTCAAACAGCCATCTATTTGCCGGCCTTTTCACTTTTTCTTTTCCTTTTAGAAAAGATCTTGTGCAAATTCTGTTCTTGTGGATCAGAGATTTTGTCAGGCCTGGGTCAGACAGAAAGACAAGGAGGAACCCTGGGGTGTAGGGAGAGGAGGAGGGGCTGGACCAGACCCCAGGGTAAGTCCGCCTGCCCCTCCAATGCTTGTGCTGGTATCTAAGGGCTGGCTTCTCTCCCTAGGCTCCCTTTGTCTCCCCTGCCTGAGTGGGATGGAGGTGCTGAGAGAGCAGACCTCCCTCCATGGACCTCCTCTTGCAGATGAGAGAGAGGCCTGCTCCTACAGGGCTTCCCTCCTCTGCAATGGACTGTCCAAGCCTCCCCTCTAGGCCTTGGGACAGCCATCCTCACATCCTCCAACGGCCCCTTCTTAGAAATCACCCAGTGCTTCTAAACTGGGGGCTGTCATCTTTTCCTTGCCAAGGGCCCCTTAAAAAATCAATTTATATACATATATTGAATCATTATGTTGTATACCCGAAACTAATATGTTATATATCAATTATACTTAATAAAAAATCATTAAAAATTATAAAAATCTGGATAAATAATATAAGATCAGAGGAAGGCATATGAAAATTAAAAGCAGGGACTTCCCTGGTGACACAGTGGTTGGGAATCTGCCTGCCAATGCAGGGGACATGGGTTTGAGCCCTGGTCTGGAAAGATCCCACATGCTGCAGAGAAACTAAGTCCGCGCTCCACAACTACTGAAGCCTGCGCGCCTAGAGCCCATGCTCCGCAACAAGAGAAGCCACCGCAATGAGAAGCCCGCACACCGCAACGAAGAGCAGCCCCCTTTCGCCGCAACTAGAGAAAGCCCGCGCACGGCAACAAAGACCCAACACAGCCAAAAGTAAAGCTTACTTTTTTTCATTTAATGTCATATCTTGGGCATCCTTTTCACGTTGACACCTGTAGATCTACCCATTCTTTGTATTGACTGCAAAGTCCATTGTAAAGACTCGAGTAACCAGTTCCTTTTTTTGCTGGACATGTAAGCTGCTTCCAGTTTTTACTATTACAGACAGTGCTGAGATGAACAACTATATTTGCAGATTAATTGTCAGCTGGTTAAAATTTGAATATATGTTACCAAATTCCCTTCCAAAAACACTATAACAATTTACAGTTCCACCAGTAGTGTACGAGAATGTCCCTATTCTTGCATCTGCACTAATATGAGTATTATCAAACTTTTAAATCTTTGCCAATGTGATAGGTGAAAAGTGACATCTCATTAAAAGTTTTTAAGTGTCTTTAAGAGTGAGGTTGAGCATATTTTCCTATATTTGTTGACTATTTTACTTTCTTCTCTTTTTGTGAATCCCATGTTACTGGCCTTTGACCATTTTGAGGGAGGGCTAAGCATCTTTTTCTCATTGATTTGTAGGAGCTCTTTGTATATTAAGGAAATAAGCATCTAAGATCCATTTTATTATCCGCTATACACTCCACGTTCGGAAAAAATTTGTTATATAGAGATTGTTAAGTTATTACTTCTTTCTCCATTTTCTCAATCTGGTTCTGGTACACAGACCCTCAGAATGCTTATCAGCACGAGATGGTCTGCACTGAGCTGATGTAATTCCAGCCAAAAGCAAAGCCTTAGACTTTTTGTTGATCCCAGAAGCCTCACTGTGGCTAAATGTAGGCTGTCTGTTGGCTTTCTGAAATACTTTAAGTGGCTTGAGGAACCCTAGGGTCTGGGGCCCTTGCGTGGGAGCTGCAGCCACAGCTTTGGCCCCTTCAGCGCGGCTCTCTTGAGCAGCAGGGTAGTCTGCACCTGTGCTCATCCCTCGGTGCAGCTGTGGATTCTTATGTTCTGGTGAGTGGGCTGAGTGTTTGCATATTTCTCCTTTGTTTATACACACTTAGTGATGTGGGTCCCTCTTTTTGTCAGCAGAAAGTCCCTGAGGCAAGACTGAGCCTGCCCCCAGGCCAGGCCCAGTGGGACTTTACTGGTGCTGAGTCCTGGGGATGGAGGAGGGCAGGAGGGGTGGCAGGAAGAGGCTCCCAGATGGTCCCAACCCCTCTGGCCTCTCCACTTCCTCGGGGGAATCTCCTCAGAGCCACATCCCATTCCCTTAAGGTGGGGTGTGTAGAGCCGCGGGCAGGATGAGAGCTGGTTTGCAGAGCCTCCAATTGGGGAGTGGGGTGCTAGACACCAAATATGGAGGAGTGGGGGGGCACAGATTTGGGGGGTTGGGGGCAGGGGGAGGTGGTTTCCAGTCTTCTGGGCACCCCCCCAATCTAAAGGTGGTTCCACTGGGGGAGGCACTGCTGCCTCCTAGTCCCGGGGAGTGTGTGGGAGGGTGGATCTGAGATCCCAGTGGGAGCAGGGACTGGGGGTGGGCAGGGGTGGCGGGAGAAGGAGAACCCTGGTGGAGCCTTGCAACGGACTTAGAAGCCTCCAGTTTGGTTTGTTCGTTTAACCCAGGGCTGACTTTTATGAGACCGCCACATTCCTGGGGATTGGCAAGTGAAAGTGATTAATGGGGCTGGCTATGGTAGCGGGAGCAGCAGGAAGCAGAGGCGGAGGAAGCCCAGAAGAACCTGAGTTGACACTCCGAAGCCCCAGGTTCCCAGAGCTATGGCGGGTGCTGGGGTGGAAGGGACTTGTGGTCCTGCTGAACCCCGCATCGCCCCCCCGCCCCAGGGCTGGAGAAGGAGAGGTTCTCCTGCCTCTTCCAGGGTGAGAGCGCTTCTCTGCCTGGTGAGCAGACCCGAGGCTGGGCGGGGGCAGAGCCAGGGCAGGGTCAGAGGCAAGTCCACCCGGGTTCTGTCCTGGAACCGCGCCTGAGGCATGTGACTCATCCCCGGAGCCTGCGCTTCCTCTGGAAAACAGGACCAGGAGGTAGCTTATAGATAGCGCCTGGCTCCACTCTCCTGATACCTCCTTATCTCGTGGGCTCCCTCAGCCGATGAGGCCTGGGCCCACACGGAGTCTCTGAGGAGGCAGTGAGAAAGCACCACCCCGTCTTCCACACGGTTTACTTTGGTTCTGCAGAAGTTTACCTCACTGAGTAAATACACAAATCTACCACGACGACGAATTTGAACGCTGCTCCTGTGTACAGTGCGACTCGGTAGGTGTATTAACTTCTGTTTCCCTTTCATGCCTGTCAGAGCCAGTGATGATGTAAGCAGGTAAGGTAGGGGGTCCTGGAGAAAGAGAACCAGGCATGGCTTTCTTGACATAAGAGACGCCATTTTTGGCCTAAGGCATTTTGGGATCTAAGTCTGGCCACGACGCTTGCCCTTGAACAGTTCTCAGTAACTAATGATCTTAAGGGAAGTGAGGGAATGCAGGAACAAAGGGAAAGCAGTCAAGAAATAATAGTTCAGGAATACAACAAAGTCCGAGTTCCTCCTCGAGGATATACATTACAATCTGATACCTGTCTTTAATGCTGCAGGAACTAAGGCCCCCACCCAGGTGGAGGACGGAATGACGTTGACCCTCCTGACTTCAGTCAACTAAAGCCTGGACTCTGTTGACCTTTGCCCCAATTCTACGCTGAATTCTCCTCTGCTCAAGCCCCTTCATGAATATGCATGCACCCCTAGCTTAAAACTTCCCTAATTTGCTGTTCGGGGGGACACGGCTTTGGGAAAGGTCCCTGGTATTCTCCTTAGTTGTGGCAAGTAACAATAAATCCTTCCTTCTCCAGTCCTTTGGCTTGGTTGTGTCTTTTGGTTCAACACCCACCGAGAGGTGAACCCAGTTTTCGGATAACAATGACACTCAGAACATGGTGGTGAGGAACGCAGCTTCAGAGCCAGAGCCAGAACCAGACAGATGAGGAGAGGGCCTAACTCACCGGAGCAGGCTTTGTGGGCTGGTTCCACATCTACACATGGGGCCTGGCAGGATCCACTGCTCCTGTGAGGGTCAGGTCACCCTGGTGTGCAGTGCTCAGCGGAGGGCTGAGGGGCCCTTCTCCTTGTCCCAGCCAGGCCCTGCCCGCCTAAGCTGGCTGGGAGAAGGAGTCTGACTCTAGGCTGGTTGGTCTCATCCAGAACATGCACGGGTCTTGAAATCCCTTTCAGCTCTTAAGTCTGATACCCGAAACTACCACTAGCCCCAGGTCTGGGCTGTCCAACTCCACCACTAGCCCCAGGTCTGGGCTGTCCAACTCCACGATCAGTTTAGTGGGCCAGGTTCAAAGAGTAGGCCTAGGCTGAGAACTCAGGACACAGCCGTTTGCGGGGAAGAAAGGTGGATCCTCTGGGGTGTCAGAAAAGGCCTAGAACGTGAAAGAGACATGGGGCCCCCAGCTGGAGGTGAGAGAGGAGGTGCTTGAGGGTAGCTGACATGGGACATGTGTGTGCATGGGTGTAGTGGTGTGCGTGCATGTGTACATGTATGTGTCTCTGTGTGGTTTTGTGTGTGTATATCTTTAAAAACATTTGTTGCATTTTCCTGTTTTTCTAGAGCAGGACTGATTGGGGCAGGGTCTGTCCTGGAACGGCCAGGGCAGTATGTGCGTGTATTGGGCTGGATGTGATAAAATGCGGCTCTCGATAAAGCCACAACAAAGGCCTCTCGATTTCTTTGGTGTTGTTTTGGGGATTTTTTTTATGCCTCTGCCACCCATGAAATCAAGAGCTTCTATTTAATTCATTTCCTCAAGGAATGTATTGAGCGAGGCCCAGGAGACTGTACTCTAGGTCAGAGACTGGGCCTGAGGGTCCCAGAGATAGAAGGATAATAAGACATGGCTCCTGTGGCTCCTGTGGCTCCTGTGGCCCCTGAGCCCACAGCCAGCGGTGCACTGCAGAGAGCAGGGAGGCTCGCTGGGATAGCTTGGGCCGCGGGCTGCAGGGGCACAGAGGGCTGCTCGTTCTGCCTGGGATGGGCAGCAGGAGGCGCCACCTCCAAGGTGGCTTTGAGCCTGCAGTGAAGAATGGATGAGCATCAGCGAGGTCCCCACGGTGGAGACAGGCTCCTTTGTCCTGAGGTCCCACCTGTGCCAGAGGTGTGAAAGAGCCTGGGCTGTCAGAGAGCTAGAAGTAGCGCGGTGTGGCCAGATCTTGGGGACAGAGAGCATGGAGACAGACAGATGAAGATGTTCATCTTGAGGGTTACTTCTCTGAGTTTTCTGGGGCCTGGAGGAGGGGTCTGGACTTTAGTCCACGGCAGGGGTCACCTGCTCAGCGGCCTGCAGGGCGGAGATTGGGGGCGGGGTGTGTGAAGATGCCCATGCAGGAGGCTGCTCTGCGGAGGGCAGGTCTCCTCCCCAAGGTGGGCCGGCACACCCAGTGGATGTGTCGCCCAACTCAGTCTTCAGAGAAGCTGGAAACCCATATTTTTACGTGGCACTTTTATTTTTAGATGTTCCTAATTAATTCAGATTTAACACATAACAAAACAAAAACACACATGCAGGTCAAACAGGAAAGGTCTGCGATCCTGATGTGGCTCAGAGGCCGCTAGTGTGACCCCAGCCTGCGGTGGGAGGGGAAGCACCCGAGGTTCTGAGTGGGAGCGAGGGGGTCAGAGCCTGCTTGCTGTGGAGGCATCTTGGAGACGGCCGTAAGGAGGGCAGGGTGCAGGTAAGCCGAGAGAGCAGCTGAGAAGCGGAGAGAAAAATCTCCTTCCTCTCTATTCATACATTTACCGAACGCTGATTGGGCACGTGTTCCGGGCAGGCACCGTTCTGGGCGGTGCTGCTAAGGGGACGGCCAGAGGTGGAGCTCCGTCCTAGTTAAGAGTACTACAGGCACCCAGAGGGCTCCAGGATTCAAGGTTGCACGCTGGTGTCTTTGTTTTCTGGATTCTTATGCCTCCTTTAGCCTCATTTCCCCACCTGCTGGCCGAGGTCCAGGCTAACTCTCCTGTTCCTTCCCAGGCATCCTTTCCTGTCTCTGTGGGCCCCGGGGCTATACTTTGGGTCCCAGGCCAAAACCGCCCTCGGCAGAGGCTCCATCACAGCCTATTTTCTGCATTGTGCCTCCACTCCGGTTGTGCCCCCCTTCCCTTCTGGAGTTTATCGCTGCCTCTTTTGGAACTCGCAGTTTCTCTGAAAGCTCGCCTTTGCACTATAGCTCTGCCCTGCACACTCAACCTCCAGTGACTAGATCCCGGTGGGGGAGGGGCCTCTCTCCCTGTTCCCCAGTCTTCACATCAGCAGGAGAATAGCAGAGCTTTTACTCTGGACCAGAGCAGACAATGCCTGTATTCATGCATCTAGCTGAGCAACCAGTCTGGGCCTACCCTAGTCTAGGAGTGCCCACATGAGACCTGGTCCCTGTCCTCAAGGCAGTCCCAGGAGAGGAGAGTAAGGCCTATCCACCACCAACAGAAAAACCACTCAATGCCTGAGAGATGGTCCCCATGAGCCAATGAGGGCTGTGGGAGAGCATAGACCCAATTCTTAGTGCTAGGCATTTGACCTGCATGGACTCATGGAATCTCACCACAACCCATTAAGGTCAGCCCTATTATTGTACCATTTTACAGGTGAGGAGACTGAGGCTCAGAGAAGTGAGTAACCAGCCTGAGATGGCATAGCTGTCAGTTGCAGTAGCACTTTGTTTTGACCCCCAGGGTGGTTGACTGCCAAGCCCACTTCCTTCATGGGGTTGAGGCTTGGGGCGTCAGCTGACAGCCAGCCTGAGGTGGTGGTGGGGGCTATTTCAGGGGTGGGGTGGGAGAGCTGGGGAGCTGCTGAGACACAGCTCCAGTGGCATCTGCTGGACTTTTCTGGAAATGAGGAGTGCTTCAAGCTGACTGATACATTATTTGTGGGAGAGCCTGGCTGCTGGAGGGGTCCAGCAATGCCACCACCCTCCTCAGGCTCTCTCCCAGCCCTCTCTCAGGTCTCTGAGTCCATGGCACATGCCTCTCCTTTCTCCTTCCAGACAAAGGATGAGCACTGGATTAGGAGCCAGTGGGTCCTAATCCAGGAACTCACCCATGACCTTGACTCTGAGCCTGTAAAATGGGCATAAGTACTGACTAACCTGCAGGGACTTAGTAGAGATCAAAAACTTGAAGATTACAGAAGGAAACTGCTAGAAACCTTTTGAGGTGCGATTCACCACGTATTTATTGAGCACGTACTGTGTGCCAGGCCGTGCACTGGATTTTAGGAATACAGTTCCCAGGAAGACAGACACAGTTCCTACCTGCATGGGGCTTAGAGTCTACAGGGGAGGCGGGCGTGAAGTAGTGGCCCAGATAAATACGTTAAGTACAAAATGAATCGTGCCCTACAAGATTGTTTAACCGGGACCAAACGTGGGGTCAGGGAGGTTTTCCTGAGGAAATGGGATTTAAGCTTAAGCTGAAGAAGGATGGGGGTGGTCAGCCATGTACAGGGCAGGGAAGGGCCCTCAGGTACAGGGCGTGAATGCAAAGCCCTGGAATGGGGAGCGAGCCAGAGGCTTGTGACAGGACATGAGGGGGAGGGAGGACCGACAGCTGGGGTAGGCATGGCCTTGCAAAAGGGAGCTAGCGAAGGAGTTTAAGTGACCTAACAACAATAAACCTGATCTCCAACCCTCGTCTCCTTGTCCTGGGCCCCTGGAGCTGCTCTCTCCCTTCTTTGCCCTTGGTGTCCACTCTGTGTGATGAGAAACTGGGCTTGGGGAGGAGGTCTCAGCCCCCGCCCCCTCCCTGAACCAAGGGGCAGCTGATTGAAAGCAGATGCCTTGCCCTGGTGTGGCCCTGGTGGGAGCGGTGAGGCTGGCTCCCCACTGCTGACCTCAGACCTGCACCGCTGGCATGTCCAGGCCGCAGACTCTCTGTCAGCAAAGCCGCATCCGTCCTGCACAGAGACGGTCACTGTGGCTGCCCACACCCCCAACCCAGCAATTTCCCTGCCACGGTGAGAAACCTCCTGTGCTCCTGGGCCAAGGCCCAGCCTCCTCTCATTGGACCTGGAGCCCCGGCTGGAGGAGGGAGAGATGCCAAGAAGGTTCTTAGAAAGGCACGAGCCTGGGAGAGGTCCCTGTCACCTTACCTGGTTCCTCAGCACACCTGTACCAGTGTCATGCCAATTGGGGCACCGTTTTCCTGTGTGCCTCGGGCTAGGCTCTGGGCTAAATGCTTTACGTCCTCCTACTAAATCCTCACAAGCAGCTCCATGAGGTCCATACTGTTGGCAAGGTGCATGACTGAGGCTCAGAGAGGGTGCGTGTCACATAGCTGGTAGATGGCAGAGCTGGGGTTTGAACCCAGGTATTAGGTTCTAAAGGCTGTGACTCCAGTGGTCCAGTGGTCTCTGGCTGTTCCTGTACCCTCAGACACTCCCCGTGTCTGGTGCTCCTGAGGGAGCCCAGCTCAGCTCCAGGCTGCTCAAGGCCCACAGGCTCCTGGAGGTCTTAGCACAGGGCACTGAGGTAGACCCAGAGAATGCTGCAGCAGCCTCTGCGCGGTGGGAGCCCCTCTCTCGAGCAGCCTGAGCTCTGGGCTCTGTCAAGGGCAGTATGCTTGCTGTTGATTCAGTTTGAACCATGCCCGGTGGTCCCTTCAGAGAGCGGAGTTACAATTTTGATGGTTGCTTCTGAATCCCCCTGGGAGCACCTCTGGCACACCTCCCCTTCACTAGGTCCTGCCATCACACTCCCCAGTCCCCACGGTGCACCTGGAGGAATTCAGGGATCTCCCAGAGATGCCTCCTGGGTCTTTCAGGAAACCTAGTGCCACCCTGACTGCCCCTCGCTCTTAGGCCACCCTAGAAATGCGTCCTCTTTCCTCTGCTCCCACAAGGCTGCCCACCCCTCCTGCGGACCCATCTGTTCCCCCATTACCCTGGTTTCCTTGGTCCATTTCCCCCTCTTTTGTCCAACCCAGCATCTTTGCTGGATCCACTCCTTCAGATAGGTCTTTTTGCTCTCAGTCAGTCAGTCAGTCAACAAGCATTCATTGAGCCATATGGACAAACTGACAAGAGCTCAGGTGCTGGAGCCAGCCATCAGGGATACCAGAACGCAACCCTCTCCCGCCCTGTTCCAGGAGCTCACATCTGGTGCTCCTGGAGCATGAAGAGAAAAGGCTCCCCTGCTTCCCCGCCCCATGGATGACCACTTTTTTCTTTGTTCTGTGTGAGAGTTACCTTGGTGGTCTGTGGGCAGGTGAATCAGCACTGAGGCTAACCATGGAGTGTGGCCAAGGTGTGCTGCTTTCTGGGGACTTTCAGACACAGAGGAGTAGCGAGATCGTTTGTGCTTTAGGGTCTGGAAATGAGAAGTAGGCCCAGCCCCAGCACGGATCCTGGGGAAGGAAAAGGGACTAAACTTCAATCTGTGGAGAGTGGACCCAGGAGCCCTGCAGACTCAGCATGGGAATGGCGGTGTATGGTCATGAACAGCATGAGAGTGGGTAGTAACTCTGGGAGCAGGACTGGGGGCGCTTTGGGCCGTACCTGGAGTTATCCTCCTGGAAGATCCATGTGGCCTGTGGAGCTCTGGGTGGCACAGGACCAGCTTCTCCTGACCATGTGGGAATAGTGTCAACAGGCAGTGGGACTGGTCAGAGTTCCAGGGCTCCTGGCCCCCTTTGGGAAGTTGACCACCCACTTTGGAGCACATAAGACTTGGGGTTCTTGGACAATTCAAAGGGAGAGGAAGCTTCAGGAGGAAGGTATAGATTTCCTTCAAGTATAGTAGACTGGGTCTGGATGGTTTTAATTAAAATTCCAAAATCAAAGAAATGCAATAGTATTTGTAACCCAATTTTCTGTTGCCACTCATCAAGGTTACTAAATATAACAGCAGCTTCTATATTCCAAGAACTTACTGTGTGCCACATATGTGCCAAACCTTCCATATACATTATTCTATTTGATCCTCAAAACAAGAGAGGTGCTTTGTATCAACATTTTACACATGAGGAAACTGAGGCACAGAGAGGTTAATCAACTTGCCCAAAGTCACACAGCTAGCAGAGCTATGAACTGGGCTTATAAGCCACATTATCTCTCACTCCAGAGTCCTTCAACCACAGATCCCACCCTACATCTGCATCTAGGGGTTCCCATCTGTGGGGGTCCCAGGAGATCTGGGCCTGCAGGCAGGAGTCCTGGGGTCTGGAGGCCCCGGGGCCTAACATGGTGGGACCACTGTCAGGTGCCTGTCTCCCACAGCTGGATTCCATTACAGTGTGGATGGCCGCCTTTAGAAAGCAACCTTCTCCTGGGCTGCGAAGGAACAGGGTGACCACAGTCAGTGAACCCTGGGGCCCCTTGAGTTTCCACTGCCCGCCCGGCAGGGTTTCACAAACCCGTTGACGTTGACAAGGCAGCCTGTGTGGAGAGAGCAGGAAGCCTGGGGGCCCTGTGGTCTGCTGGCATTGCTCAGAGTTTCCTTAGCTGAGCTCTTCCTGCAGGGCCCTCTTCAGGGCTCTGCCAGGCCAGCACCCCCTGTCCTGAGGGCTGCTTTGGCCGTGTCTGGCTCTGAGAGACAAAGCCTACTGACCCCAGGGTCTCTGAAGGGCCAGGAAGGCCCTGTCCTCTGGGCGCTGAGACTTGGGGGAGCTTTGAGATTCTGGCGATGGCCTCAGGGTGTCTGAAGGCTCCTGGGGACCAGCACTGTGAAGTGGGGCAGGGACAGTGCTACCTGCAGTCAGAATTCCCAGCTTCCACGCTCAGCTCCAATGCAGACTAGGGCTGTGACCTCTGGCAGGTGTCTTACCTCCCCGAGCCCCTTCCCTCATCTGCCTTACAGGGGTGTAAAACCCTTGTCAAACAGGAAAATGCTCTGCAAGTATTAGTGGCCCTCACCTGGCCATGGCCTGACCTTAGGACCCATTGGTCCTCCCTTGTGGAAACTGCCAAGTCTGAACTTACAGGTTCCCACAGAAAAGGGGAAAAGCATTCTAGGTAGAGGACAGCCTGAACAAATGCTCAGAGTCAGGAACACGCACACACATGTGTTGAGCTCTTTGTGCCAGGCACTGTCTTAAATATTTTACATACGTGAACTCATTTTTCTCTCTTAATATCCCTATAAAGTAGATACTAGCTTGCCCCCATTTTATAGCTGAGACAATGGAGGCCCAGAGAGGTAAAGTAACTTGCTCAATATCACACAGTTGGAAGTGGGGAACCAAGATTGTAACCCAAGCAGTCTGCGATGAGAACATGAGTGGAGGCAAGGGCAGTGGGCCTGGAAAAGACATCAGGGATCTGGGCACATCTACCTTGTCCTCTGTGGTAGGGCCAGTGTCTATTACGGGGCCTGGCACACTGTGGGTACTCAAAGGTGTTCCTGAAACCTAGGCTCTGCAGAAGGTGTGGTCGGCTTGTTTATCTGGGGACACTGAAGTTTTGCACGATCGGGGAAGCTAGACTTACTGGGTTTGGGGGAAGTATGGGCCCAGGGCTGAAGCCTAGACTGTCTCATTGCCTCTTTGGCTTGAGATTTGGTCCCTGCCCAAGCCAGTCCTGGGACAGTAGTCTCCTTCTCAGTGGGGCTGCTGGACCCCCACTGGCAGGAGGGCCCACCAGGTGGACAGGCAGGAATTTAAAATAGTTCCTCAGTCCCCCTCTGGACCCCTCCCCTTAGGCCCTGCCTCTCCTCCCTTCCCTCAGGTACTGGCACACTACCTGCTTCCCTCCCTGTGGGATGTTCTTTGCTCCCGGAGCTCAGGGTCTGGGGTGGGCTGGACTTCTGGGGGGACACACACAGACTTGGAGGAGCGTGTTTGCTGCCAGCAGAGGCTGCTGAGAGACCGGCCTGTGTGCCGGGCTGGAGAGCTGGGAGCCTGGTGAGAAAGGATGTTTCCGTGCTCTGTGGCACTCAGACCCCACCAGGAATGTGGCTTTGGGCCAGGATCCCTCTGGGCAAGAAAGGATGACTCGGCAGAAACAGCATCCTGACCCCACAGGATAACTGGAGCCGTTGCATTGGGGGTGGATGCCAGGCGGCAGGGCTGGTGAATTTATGACCCCTCCACCTCAGCCTTCATTTCCACCCTCCCCCCAGCCCGCCTTTAGATGTCCTTCTCTGGGCTGCGGTTTTCAGACTCTCAGAGTAACAACTTTCAGACAGACTGGACAGGGGGGGCCCCCCAGCTCTTCCCACTCCAAGGGATGGAATTAAGAAATGGTGGGGAGGAAGCAATCTGCCATTGAGGCCCCCAGGTCTGGCCAAGGGCAGGCACCCAGCATGACTCAAGGTGGGGGGCACTGGGCAGTGGAGGGAGCTGGCCTGGGCCGGGCACCGGGGAATTCCAGCTCAGCAGAGCCAATTGGAAGCACATGTGTTTAGACAGGCATGGAAACCCACAAAGATGCTTTTCCGTTCCTTGAGTCCAGCTTCTGAAAAATGAAGCATCTATCACCAGGAACACTGGGAAATGTGTCCCTTTGTCACCAAAAGCTTTCATGGAACAGGCCAGTCAATACTGGGGAGTATAATGGCACTCTAATTGGTGCCAGCCTTCTGCCCACTTGCACCCCAGGTCCTGAGCAGAAATGGATGATGGTGGTGGTGAAAATGAGGATATTGTTATAGCCCCAGCCGCTGCTGCTGTTAGAATTCATTAAGTGTTTCGCACATACACTGCTAACCATTTTTACCTATTTAATCTCATGCGTTCCTCATAAATACCCTATAAAGTACGTATGTACTGATCTCCTAATTTTAAGAAAGGAAACAGCTTTGCAGAAGATTAACTTGCCTGAGGTCGCCCAGGTACTCAGTGGCAGAATAAGCTTCCAAGTCTGGGATCTTAATGATTGGCTTGATTCATGACCCCCTTCTTCTGCCCCTTGGGGGAAAGAGGAAGGCAGAGCGCTCATGGCTCTGCCCCCTTCCCTGGGTGCCACACAGTGACAGAGGGTCACCAGGGTTGGCCCATGGAAACACTGACCCCTTTCTGGGAGCCGTTGCAACACTTGGCAGTTTCCCGTGCTAAAGCATCTTGGGCTCTTGGGGTCTGGCGAGCAGTGAGGATCCTGGGACTTGGGGCTAGACGACACGAGTCTGCCCTTGACTTACTAGCTGTGCGGCTTTGACACTTTACTCTGTCCCTCTGACCTTGGCTCCCTCACCTGTAAAATGAGAAGGAAGAACACCACGACTTGCCCTCCATTACCTGCCCAGCGAGATAAAACGTAGACCTTAAGGCCACTGCAGCCAGCGAAGCCAGCCAGACAGCAAGCAGAGGGCCTGACGGGGGCGTCCAGAGGGGAAGAGGTAGGCGGGGCTGGCATCACACGGCTTGGCTCCCTGGTCAGGAAAAAGGCGGGCAGAGATCAGGAGTTCCTTTCTTAACAGATGACAGCTGCTTTGCATTAATTCATCTGCCTCATAGAGATCACCTGGAGGTGAGGACCCACAGCAGAATGGCTGCATCTTCCCCGGAAAATCCCACGGGCAGAACTGGTCTAGGCACCAGATGACAGTCAGTTCCTTGCAAGGGCCCTGTTTTCTGACTTCCCTGTTGATGGAATCTCTTGTCCTGCTCTAACATGGGCTTCTGTTAGTTGACTGGTTCCTGTTGCCCCAGCAACAGAGCAATAGCGGAGGAGGTGGCTGCAAACGGCTGTTAAGTCACTTAATCAACTGTGACACACAGGCACCCTGCCAAACAGGGGTGGTTGCAGCTATGCCAGACTTCGTCACTGCCTGCAACTTAATGTGGCTAAGATGGTCATAAACATGCACGGAGCAGGCAAACAGGCCCCCAACAAATACATCTTGGTTGATTGATTTCAGAATCATGAAGACATTATATTATGTCGCTTACAGTTTTATCCCTGAGTTTATTTTGTTACATTCAAGACCTTGGCGAACCAGTAATTTCCATAGAAGGTGTATGGCCAGGCTATCCCCCCAGTCACCCCATTCCTGGGCTCTTCATAAGGATTTATCAATAACAACGTATCCGTTCTGTTTGGGCTGTTATTATGGTTCTACTCTGAAACATCCTGTAGTGGTTATTTTTTGGAAACATCATTTGGCTCATAATTTCTTGGCAACAGAATTGAGGGCTAACAGCCGATGTAACTCCAAGCGAGATGATTGTACCTCGTGCGTGGGCAAATAAACCCACAGCAGCCAAGTCCGAGCACTCTCTGATTATGGGTTTCATTGTTTTAGGTCATCGAACGTCACCAGCACCCACCACGAGTCAAGCTTGCTTTGTTATATGCCTGAGAGCATTTGCTGTGGCAGCCACACACCCAGGGCGCGGGAGAAGTTTCAGTCACCAGGTGCCCAAGGCCGTCGTCACAGCCCCGTCTCCTCCCGGTACAGGTCCCAGATTGTGTGTCTGACTTGGAAGAGGAGGAGGGCGGGGCAGTGGCCCCTCACTCTGTGCGTGCCTGCACATCATGTCTTCACAACCCGCCCTGTGCAGCGGTATCAGGACTGTCCTGCCGTGTGACAGCCGAGGAAGCGGCAGTTCAAGCAGGTGAAGCCACCAGCCATGGCCACAGTTTGGCAGAGGCAGGATTGGAATCAGGACCTGTCCAAGCCCCCAGCCTCCACCCTTTCTTTGTTTCCTTCCATCCTTCCTTCCTTCATGTCTTCTTTTTCTTTTTTTAATAGTCAGTATTCTTAGTTCAAGGGCTCCTACTGCAAACATAAAACCAAACATGGGCTTTGATTCTGTGAACCTGAATTCACACATCTAGGAAGAGAAAAGCAAACTGTGATCCATGTACGTGGATGAAAACCAAAGGATCATGGCTAATCACATTGGAGTTTTTCTCGTTGTTGTTGTTTGTTTGTTTGTTTTTTGGCCCCTCCGCGCAGCATGCGGGATCTTAGTTCCCCGACTGGGATGGAATCCGTGCCCCCTGCGGTGGGAGTGCAGAGTCCTAACCACTGGACTGCCAGGGAAGTCCCTCACATTGGAGTTGTAAAATTTCTACAGCCTAGAACCCAGAAGCCACAGGTCTTATAGGTCATTCTGGATGTCCCACGGGGTATCTGTACTTTTCTTGAGTTGAGCAAACTTATCAGCCTTCAGCTTCTGGTTGATGACACTGGTTAGCCCCCGAGCATTAAGGACATATGAACAGCTCTGGAAGACTTCGTTCTCAATGCCATGCATCCCCTTCACCATTGTTGACACTGGTTGAATCCTGGATAGATTTTTCACCATGGATTCAATGAGATCAGTCACATTTCATCCAATAGACCAGCTGGTTATCCTTTTAGCTTGGTGATTTCACACGCACTTTCCACCACTGTCTTGCACGCTTCCTTCCAATTTTCATTATTGCTGTTCTTTCCCATTTCTGGACCCAGTTCCCGGAGAGAAACGCTGGCCACATATACTCCAAACAGCCACACTTGAGTTGCCATGTTCTCTCCAAATCCATCCATGACAGCTGCTGGCATGAATGCCAAGTTTTCAGCCATAAAATAGTGCAACCTATAGCAGAATCCACATTTGACACCCACTTTCAATCACGCGATGCTAAGTAATCCGCTTTCCAGGTAACGCAGGTGAGAATATCCACTGGGCTGGAAACCACAATTACGATGCAATCAGGACTGTGCTCGATGAGCTGAGGAACAACGAATTTGAAGACAACATTTCTCTGCACCAGATTAAGATACTCCCTCCTTCTCACTGGCGCATACTTGCAGCTACCCTCACAACCTCTGAATTGGCAATCACAGAGTAAACTGTATCTGCCACAAATTTAGGTGTCTGAAGAAAGAAGTCCCCATGCTGCAGGTGCATCATTTCTACTTTGAGTTCATCTTTTCAAGCATCCACAAAGGCAAGTTCATCAGCCGGGGACTTTCCCAGAATGCAGATGTCACATGCCATACCTACATGTCCAATACCCACTGCAATGATTTTATTATTTGGGACTGTTGCCTCTTCTGCGACCAGCGCCATCAGTTTTTCCTTAAGAGATGCCATTGTGTACAGGAGAGAGAAGGCTCTGGGGACAGGTGTAATGGTCGTGCAAAGCATACAAGGTCAGCCATGTGTCTAGCCTCCTCTCTTTCTGTTCATCCTGTTCACGCATCCAAGTCCATAGGGACAGCTAGGCCTTCGTGAGATGTGTGATCTCCATAAGGCTGTTCCCCAGAGTGTAGCACATGAGGGCCATTGCCGCACGCCAGGTCCACAGGGGAGCCACTGACCCCAGCATTCACAGGCAGTGTGGGGCCTGCCTGTCACTGGGGCTCGTAATCCCTTTTTTATTTTGGTCCCTCCTCAAGGCTGAGACCATGGTTCTCCATGGTAGGAATGCAAATTAAAGTAATTGCGACCACTTATTACTATGAGCCAGGAACTTGATTTATATGCCTCTATTCACTCCTTAAAACTTTATAAGGACATTTACAGATCAGGAAGTTGAGGGTCAGAGTAGTTGAATGACTTACCATAAGTATCATAAAACAGGTTCTTTTGGTGACACCCACAGTCATCCTCCTCCCCTTCCCACAGCTCTGTTACTCATGAGCGGAGCTGGATTTACTGAGCAACCCCTGATGCTTATGCTCTGGGTCCCCTTACTCACAGCTGCCCCTTCCAAGCCCTAGAAATCTACTCATATGGCCACATATCTTTGTGAAATTTGAATAAATAAGATGTTTTAATTTTTATCTTCTAGAGGAGAGCTTCCCTCAGGTTCCACAGAACCTGGATCACCTGTTCATGAGTGTACCCCTTAAACATCCTATCTAAAAGTTTGCTTCTTCCTTCTGTCTCCTTTCCTTACTTTATTTGCTCTCCTTGGCACTTTCACTAACACACCATGTACTTTATGTATTTATCTTACTGACTGCACATCGTAGGCACCACTCACTAAGTGTTTTTGGGTGAATGAGGGCAGCCATTGTCCTTATACATACAGCCATCCGTGCAGTAGGTTGTTTCCATATTATAGAAAAGATATAAAGATGTGAGAAATGACTTGTTCAAAGGCACCCACCAACAAGTCCAGTCCCCGTTCTCCTGCTCTGAGCTACCTTTGGACTTAGCCATGTCTAGATTTCCTCTGGCCATGACATCATAACTTACTCATAGACCAGATATCTCCCTGGTATTTCATCCTTGACTCCTCCCTCTCTCAACAAGCTCCCCCTACCCTCCAAATACTATTGACCGCCTCCCAAATATCTCTCAGACCCAATCCCTTCTCTCCACTGCCCCCACCACAAACTGCCCCTGGTCTCTTCCCCCTACAGCTTCCAGAGGCTGACCTGATCAAGTCACTCTCCTGCTGGAGAACTATCCCATGGATTCTTATTTCTTAGAGGTCAGATCTGAAATCCTCAGCCTGACCCACAAGACCCACATTGGCTTTTATTTTTTCCAGTTCCTCAAACTCACCATCTCCTTCCTGACTCAGAGCCTTTGCACATGCTCCACCCACCCTCAGCGGCTGAACATTCTTCCTCTCCTCCCTCCCTATCATCCTACTTAATTTCTACTCACCCTTTTGGTCTCAAAGCAGCATCACTTCCTCAGGGCGACCTTCCATGTCCATTCACACTGGGTGAGAGCCCCTGTGAATTGTTTTTACAGCTCCCTGTGTATCTCTGCTAAGAACTGATTACAACCGTCATTAAATAAGCTATCGCAGGGGCTTCCCTGGTGGCGCAGTGGTTGAGAGCCCGTCTGCCGATGCAGGGGACACGGGTTCGTGCCCCGGTCTGAGAAGATCCCACATGCCGCGGAGCGGCTGGGCCCGTGAGCCATGGCCGCTGGGCCTGCGTGTCCGGAGCCTGTGCTCCGCAACGGGAGAGGCCACAACAGTGAGAGGCCCGCGTACCGCAAAAACAAAAATACCTATCGCATTGTTTTTTGGGGGGGGTTGATCTGCTGTTGTGACCCCTCCCTCCACCCTCCTCCCCAGACCAGTGTACCTTGCTCACTACTATATCTTTGTATGGTATTGTTCGTTTGTTTGTTTCATATTGGAGTATAGTTGATTAACAATGTTGTGTTAGTTTCAGGTGTACAGTATGTATTGTTTGTTTGGCTTAAGGGATAAAGACATGCATTCCTCTCTCACATATAACCCTCAAGGTGAGTGTTTCTTATCAGCTAGCGGCAGTGTTCCACGTGGTCCTTTGGGGACCCAAGTTCCTTCCATCCTGTGGCTCTGTCATTCCTAGGAGTCGTCATCTGCATAGTTGAGGCTGGGTCATTGCCACATCTGAGTTGGAGCCAGCAGAAAGGGGGAAGAGTTTTCTAGGCTTTGGCTTAGCTCCAATTATCTACTACAGAATAACAAACGACTCCAGAATAATGCTATAAAATATCAACTATTCCATTATCCTCATTGGTTCTGTGGGTCTGTGAGGAATGCTGGGGATTTTGGACAGAATTCAGGGAGGATGGCTTGTCTCTCTGCTCTACAACGTCTGGGGCCTCAGCTGGGAAGACTCAGGTGACTGGGGGTGACTCAGATGGTTGGAAGATGAATTGTCAGGAGACACCTTCACTTGCCTGGTGCTTGGCTAGAAGACTGGTGTCAGCAGGGCTTGTTCCAGGGCACTGACATGGGGCCTCTCTAACTTGGTGGCCTCAGGGGAGTTGGACTTCTTTTATGGAGGCTCAGGGCTCCAAGAGCGAGTGTTCCCACAAGGTAGAAGCTGCCTAGCCTTCTATGCTCTGGCCTCAGAAATCACATTGCTTCCCACTTTCCTCTTGGGTGAAGGCTGCCCAGGTTCAAATAGAGGGGTCATAGACACCCACCACTTGGCAGGTACAGAGTCAAAGACTTTGTATCATGTTTTAAAGCCATTATATCTGGAGGGGCTAATGTCAGCTTTACTCACATTCCCCTGGTGAGAATGCAGTCATATGGTCCCTTCTAAAAGCACAGGGCTGGGAAACGCTGTCCCTAGTCAGGCAGCCATGCGCCCAGCTTCAAGCCCGTTATAATGGAAGAGAGAAAATGGATTTGAGTGGACCCTTTGCAGTTGGCCACGGTCTACTCTGGCTACCAAATACGTGTGTACCCCTCTTCCCACATGCAATACACCTCTGAGCCTCAGGAAAAAACCAAAGTTCCAGTGACCGAACCCACCACTGCCTATTTGTTGAAAAACTAAGTGAGTGAATGTCTGCAGAGCCTCTGTGTTTACCCATCCATTATGGATGGTCCATTTCTTAACGTAGAGCCTTGATGTCAGCTAGTTCTAAGTGGGGAGGCAAAACCATGTAGCTGTGGCCTGTTAGGAATGAAGAGAAATCTGCTTTTCCTTTCGTGTCAGTACTTAATTCAATCTACTTATGGAGCAGGAATATCAATAAATGTTCATCGAAAAGAGTATCTGTCTCACACAGCATCTAAAATTAATTCCAGGTGGATCAAAGATTCAAATGTAAAAAGTAAGCCCACAAAATGCTAGGGTTCAAAACGGGTAAGAGCAGACAGCTTACAGGAGAAAATAAACAAAAGGCCAATAGTGGTATGAAAAGTCGTGTTCTCAAGGATGTGGGGAGACAGAAACTCTCACATGTTGTTTGTTGGCGTTTGAGCTGATCATATTTAGACGGAGGGTTGGCAATATCTTTCAAGGTGTCAAATGTTCAGTATTTTTTACCTGGAAACTCCACTTTGAGGTATTTATTCTACAGATATACAGTATTCCCACAAGTGAGCAAAAGTATATGTCACAAATGTTCAATGTAGGCTTGTTTAGAATAGCTAAGTCTCTGGAAACCACCTAAATACCCATTCATGGGAAACTTATCAAGTAAAGTAGAATCTCATGGAGCTGTTATAAAGAACACAGTAGATTTATTAGTACTAACAGAAAAGTGTCCAAGGAACAGTGACAACTGGAAACTAAAGGCATGTTGGAGAACATTATGCACAGTGTAAGCTCACACGTATAAAGAAAGGAAACAAAATAATATATTCATATGTATTAAAAGATACCTGGAAAGATTCATAGAAAGTTTTTTTTTTTTTTTGCGCTACGCAGGCCTCTCACTGCTGCGGCCTCTCCCGTTGCGGAGCACAGGCTCCGGACGCGCAGGCCCAGCGGCCATGGCTCACGGGCCCAGCCGCTCCGCGGCATGTGGGATCCTCCCGGACCAGGGCACGAACCCGTGTCCCCTGCAACGGCAGGCGGACTCTCAACCACTGCGCCACCAGGGAAGCCCCATAGAAAGTTTTAACAATCGTTACTTCAGGGGGGAGTGACTTTAAGGCTGGCGGTAGCAGGAAGATTTTTACTTTTTGCTTTATACCCTTTTCCACTATACGGATTGTTTTACAATACCCATGTATCACTTTTATAGGGGAATCAAATTCAGAATAGTGGGTACCTCTGGGGAAGAAGGGAAGGGCGTGGGAGAGAGGTCATAGGGCCCTTTAACTGTATGTATAATGTTATGTTTCTAAAAGAAATTGAAATGGTCAAAACGGTAAATTTTGTGTCAGTGTATCTAAGCACAACAAAAGAGGAAAAACTGTGGCAATCTGTTAAGAATTGATAAAGCTGGTAGGTGGGTACTAGGGGGTTCATTTTGTAATTCCCTCTGCTTTTCTATATTTTAAAAACATTTCACAACTTTAAAAACTTTTTTTTTCTGAAAAGGATTCATTCAATACACAAGATAAAATCAATGAAAAAGAAACCAGAAAAATGAAGCAAAAGGAAAACACAGGCAGTAAAACAAACGACTTCATAGCCCACACTTTTTATGAGCAACGTGGTAGATTCAATCACAGCCTCATCGGAGATGTGGACACAACGTTTCCCACACTGAGCTCAGGATGTACCTGAGCCGCCAGGAGCACAAGAGATGGCGTCGCTCAGCAAAAGGAAATGTGCCACCGTGGCGCAAGGCTGGAGGGGGGCGAACGTTAGGGGCTGTCGCAGTGGAGGCAAGAGCTGGCCAGTGCCCTGGCCACGTGAGCTGCCCCCTCAACATAAAAAGCAGTGGGGGCGGGCTTCCCTGGTGGCGCAGAGGTTGGGAGTCTGCCTGCCGATGCAGGGGACACGGGTTCGTGCCCCGGTCTGGGAGGATCCCACGTGCCGCGGAGCGGCTGGGCCCGTGGGCCATGGCCGCTGAGCCTGTGCGTCCGGAGCCTGTGCTCCGCAACGGGAGAGGCCACAGCAGTGAGAGGCCCACGTACCGCAAAAAAAAAAAAAAAAAAAAAAAAGCAGTGGGGGCAGCCCTGCTCTCCTTTCCCTCAGCGGCCTCCCTCTCTGCCCCTTCTCCCTCTCCTGCCCTGGAGAGCTGGGAAAGCAGCAGGCTCCCCGCGCACGCATGCACACCCTTCCTTGCCCCGTGGCCCCTTCCCACCCTACAGGGCCTTAATATGCTATACCTGCAGTTCTGTGATCCTTTTTGGTTTCCTTTCTTTTGAAAATACTGACCGCAGTGCCATCCTGACTCTGAGGTTTTGAAAACCCTCTTCCCGTGAACTTGAAATGCAGGTGATAAAGAAATAAAGGGCAGAGGGCTGTGGGTTTCACCCGCTGCCTTTGTTCTGGGCACGGAAGCAATGTCACAGGCAGACAGAGGTGGGGTGGGGGCCTGGAGTCTGTCCTTGAGGCTCCGAAGACTGTCCTGGCGGGGCCTGGATATCCAGGGGCAGGTGGCTGCCCGGGGTGCCCTGTGAGGTGGTGAGCTCCCTCCCTGTTGCAGCCGGGGTCCCACCTAAACGACTCGTGTCTAGGGTGCCTGGAAGGATTTCCACACAGGGAGGTGCACTTGTTCTGCCAAGTTCCCTTCTAGCTGGGCTCCACGGGCAGTTCTTCGGGGCCCGGTCCTGCTGTCTGTCCTTCCACCAACCTCATCCATACCGAGGGCAGATCCTGGGCTGCGACAGGCCTACTGCTGCTTCTCTCCAGAGGGGCCAGGAGGCGAGGCACTGCCCTTCCTGCAGCTGCTGTGTGTGTGTGTGTGTGTGTGTGTGTGTGTGTGTGTGTGTGTGTGTTTGTGTGTGTGGGCATGTGTGCCACTCAGGCCTCTGCAGAGAGAGAGAGTTTCTGGGTTCCAGTCCTGGCAGGGCCTCCAAGACCTGCTGATCAAGCCTCTCATAGTGCAGTGTTTGGATGCCCAGGGTTTCTGGGATGGATGCGCAGGGTGTCTGGCTCCTCAGTGGCCTCGATTTTGTGTTCTCTTTGCCGCCTCTTAGAAACCAAGTGCTGGCAGCCAGCCAATGCATGCGGGGCTCCAAGCTGGAATTCTTAAATTCATCACTGAATTTCAAATTCGGGACACACTCACTGTCCTTTTTACAGAGAAGGAAACTGAGGCCCAGGAAAGTTGAGTGGCTTGTCCAGACTCCCCCACTGGGAAGGAGTGGAGCTGGGACTGGGCCTCTCCTCACTTCCGGGTCTGCTCCCCAGCTTCTCCACGCTGTTCTGCAGAGCCCTGGGAGGCTGACCGGTGGGACTGCTTCAATGGTACACTTAGCTCTCTGCCTTGACCAGTGGGGAGCACCGCCAGCTTATGGGAGGCAGAGAGGGGAGAGAAAAAGGGCACTTATTCCCCCTAATGCCCCCTGTGGGGTTGCCACTGTCTGGCTGCATCCCTCAACTGAGG
Source organism: Monodon monoceros (assembly GCF_005190385.1). Lineage (NCBI taxonomy): Eukaryota > Metazoa > Chordata > Mammalia > Artiodactyla > Monodontidae > Monodon > Monodon monoceros. The sequence continues at coordinate 85,079,537 of NW_021703774.1, read as the reverse complement.
CCTTAGATACTCTCAGGCAGCCTCTCCACTCAGGCCCTTTCTGGTCACCTCCCCGGCCCCGTTAGGCTTAGCAGTGGAACAGACGGTTGCTGTTGGTCCAGGTTCCTGCAGTCCTTTCCTACAGCTTGCCCTTACCTTTGAAAAGAATCTCTTTACTGAATGCTCCTCAAATGGTCCAGTTTGAGTATGTGGTCTGCCTCCTGCCGGGACCCTGATTGAACCACACCATCCTGCCAGCTCATTGGCAAGGACCCCTGGCTCTGCTGAGTCATCACAGATTGCCCCTGGGCCCGCGGTGGGGGCGGGGGGGCTTTCTAATTCCTTCTCTCTGCCTCTGCTCATCCCCTCCCCCCTCCCCTATCTGCTTGCTTTGCCTCCAGCCCTCACCTGTCATTCTTCCCCTGCCAGATGTCTGGGGATGTTTAAGGGATGAGAGTGATGGCTAAGCAACTTTCACGCCTACCCTGTCTACCCATGATACATCCAGGAAGTAGTGCTCTGAGGTCTTGGACGTCACAGGCCAGTCAGACAGACCCTGGGTCCTTGGGACAAGGTGTCTTGGAAGCCAGTGCACAGAAACAGGGTGACTTCACATTGCTGGAAGAGGCCTTTTCCCTGGGGACCCTCGATCAGGAAAGCTCACCCACTCACTCACTCACTTGCAATGCAGAGGCTGACTCCCTACCAAGCCCACCCTCAAGGGACCTGCATGTCGCTTCCTCATGGACACTATCCCTGGCCCTTGGCTGAGGTTGGCTGTCCCACTACATGTTCCCAGCACATCCCATCCCTCCTCGTTTTGTAACCCTCATCACAGCGATATCCCTTGTCCATTGTCTACAGCCTCCACTGCTCCAGCCTCTCCCTGAAAGGAGACCCTGTGTCTGCACTGCTGACCGCTGTATCCCCAACACCTGGCACAGTGCAGGGCACACAGTAAGGGTTCACCAGGCTGTTGAATTGAAATGGAAAAACAATATTTCAATCAATACCATGCAGATTATTCCTCTTGTATCTAGGTGGACACTGGGAGAACAATGACCAGCGTGGCAGGCTGGGTCCTGGAGAGAACGTCAGCCCCAGGAGGCTGGAGGCGGGGCTCTGGTCCCTGCTGCGTCTTATACTAATTTGGGGACTCTGATCAGCCTCTGGGCTTCAGGTTTTTCATCGGTAAGATGGGGCTAATATTGACATTAATGTTCTCTACTGCTTCATAACGAATTATCACAAACTTCTCAACTTAAAACAGCACACATTTGTTCTCCGCAGCGTCCATGGGTCAGGAGCTGGGCACAGCTTAGCTCGGTCCCCTGCAAGGCTGCAGTCAAGGTGCCTGCCAGGGTTGCGTTCCCATCTGGAGATTTTAGTGAGGATGGATTCACTTCCAGGCTCACACAGGTTGTTGGCAGAATTCATCTCCTTGTGGTAAAAGACTGAAATCTTGCTGGTTGGTGAGGGGGCGGGAACTGCTCTCAATCCCTAGAGGCCACCTTTCCTTGCCATGAGACCCTCTCTATAGGCCCTCTCAGAACATGGTAGCTTCCATCTTCAAAGTCAGCGAGAGAGGAAGTCTCTAGCACCAGTCTGCTGGCGAGACTGGGTCTTTACAACATGCAATCATGGAAAGGACATCCCATCACCTTTGCCAATATTGGTTAGATACTAGCATACTGGTTATTCCATTCATTAGAAACAAGTCCCAGGTGTTGCCCATACCCGAGGGGAGGGGATTACACAAGGGAATGAACGTGGGGATATGGGGATCATGGGGGTAACCTTAGAATCTGTCTCCTACGATATTAATCTCTCAGAATTCGTGAGGGAGTTAAATGAAAGAAAGCACGAAAACACTTCACACAGTGCCTGGCACTTAGTGAAAACTCAGAAAATGCCGTAAAAGGCAGCTAGAAGCAGCTGTTTCTTCTTTGGCCCACTTGGAAATAGGAAATGTTGATCCATAATTGGTCCCCAGGCCCCACCATGTCGGGGTCAACAGCCATCTTTAGGATACGGGATGTGGACTCATGTCTGTCAAGTGCCTACTCCTGCCTCTGGGCTCCACACTTTACGTATTTCATTTCCTCTGTTTCAATCTTCAAGGTAGATAAACGGAAACTCAGAGAGGGGAAGCGGCTTCTTCTGGTCACACAGCGGCTGCGTGGCTGAGTTAGAACAGAACCTACGTATCCTGAGCTGCTGGTCCAGGGTTTTCTCTCAACAGTGCTCCTCCCTCATGGTCTGTGGGTCCCTGGTGTTGCTAGGGCACCCTTGGCCTTGGCCCAGTTCTCTCTACAGAGCTCTGGCTCCCCACCCTCGATGCTTCTTTCCCTCTACCACTGCTTCCAGCACTTTCTCCGCTGGGGGGGCTCCAGACTCCTGCTGACTCGGTAGCACCTCGCTCATCCTCAGCCTGGCACCAGACCAGCCATGCAGCCCATCCAGGCCCTGAGCGTAGAAATTCTTTCCCAGCAGGGGCAGAAGCAGTTTGAGGCTCGCATATCTGGGCAGCTGTTGCCCAACTCGGATCTGTAGAAGACAAACCAGAGGGGTCATTTCTGTCATTTCTGGGTCAAAGCCACGGCCCTCAGAGCTGGAGTCTCTTCAGAGAGGCAGAAGGCCCATCTCAGCTGCAGGAGGTGGGTGGTGGGTGGTGAGTGGGGGTCCTGCTGGAGCAGGGTCACCTGCCCTGGGCCAGTCAGATGGGAGGTTCACCCACCCTCCTCAAGTAGAAAAGTGGAGGCCAGAAGCCCAGAGGCAGTGGCCCAGCGGCTAGGACTGTAAGAGCCTGTAAAGGTCTGAAACATTCCTCAAACCCTAATGTAGGATGCTTTTGTTTCTCCCTCTGCTTTCCCTGAAGGAGTTAGGGGTGAACCCTTTGAAAGGCATGTCTTCAGGGTGGGAAGGGAAGGAGAGCTGGGTGCCTGTCTTCCTTTTGCACCTAGATTAGGTATGGGGAGGGTTGGGGGCAGATGTCCAGGCTAAGAGAAGCTGGCTGTGCCCCTGCACGGGGGAGGCTGCTTGGGCCTGAGCCAGGCCTGTGCTGGGACTCTGTTAGCACTGGAGCTGCTGTGAGGGCTCGGACAGGCTGGCACTACCTCGAAGCCTGGCCTGTTCCAAGAAAACGCTCTAAAACCAGTCAGTGACCCGGGGGAAGAACATCCTGCAACCTAGTTTTACTTCCTTTCAAAAGTTACAGCCTCCTCCGGGGTAGAACCTAGAAAAGAAGACAGCACACACCAGACACACACACACACGCCTCTCCCTCACCTACCATGGAGTATGGGCTGCAGACCCCTCACGTCCCTGGGCCCGTGCCGTGGAACACACACGTGGTCTTGAAGACTCATACGAAGCCCACCCAGTCACACACAACCATCCACAAACACGCTGTGACTGTCAGCAGCACGCGGCCACGGAGCCACTCGTAACCACAGGTGACCACGCACTCACACGCCGGACACCCGAGCACGTGAAACCATGCACACTGCGCCCAGTGAGACTTCACCACACACATCCACACTCACCCGTTCACCTGCGTGTGATCACACACAGCTGGACACTGTGACACACAGGGATTCTGCATCCACACAGTCACGCACAGACCCATACCGGCCTACACACCCACAGTCACACTCAGGCATACTCATGGCTAAGTGGAACACACGGTCATAGGCAACTGCTCACAGCCAGACACCGTCACGGGCAATCCCACGGAACACGGAATGACAGGGAGGCCCCAGATGGTGCTTTAACACAAGCAGCAGGGGCAAGGGGCCGGGGGAGCCTTGTTCTCTGAAATGGGGGCTGGTTAGGGCCTGGCTGTGACTGAGTCGGGGACAGAGGAGCCCACTCAGCCCCCCAGATGGTCCACTTCCCGATCATCCCTTCAGAGTAGCAGAAACTGGGAAGTTAGTCGGTTCCACTTCCCGCCCAGCAGGGCATTCCTGGGTCCTGATGCAGTGTCCGCAGCCTCCTCGCTCCCTCCCCTTTCGCCCCGCTGGGTTCCTGGCAGGAAGCTTGGACCAACAAGGGACTGCGGTGAGTCAGCAGGAAAGGGCTCAGGGAATGCGGGTGGGTGACCAGTGGGGCCTGCAGCTGCTGAAGCTTCTGAGGGAGGAGCGGCGGCCCTTCATCGTGAGGGCTGCGCGCTGGAGTCACTCCTCCAGGGGAGGGAGGGTTACAGGCACGGGCCTGGGTGGTGACGGCCATTTCTCAGGCAACCCTGTGTGCAAGGAAGCAGATGAAAGCGGCCAGGCTCCCCCAACAGGCTGCCCTCGGGCCTCCCTTGCCTGCTGTGGGCTCTGCCCCCGCATGGTCCTCAGCTGGGCTTGGCCCACACGCGGCCCTGCGGCCCCAGCACCATAGCCTGCTCTCCACCATCACTGACTCATTCATTTGTTCAGCCATTCGTGGAGCACCTACCACACCAAGCTGCATGGTCTGTGCCTTCCCATGGGGAAGGTCACCTAAGAGATGATTCCAGGGCAACGTAGGGACTGAGATGTACACACACTATCGGGAAGCTGCTGGGGCTGGCTGCTTGCAGTCCTTAACCTCCAACCCCTGCAATGGAGGCCAGGATGGCTGTTGATGGCGGTGCCCTTCCCTGAGGATGTTCTTGACCTCTGACCTCTCCCAAACCAGGCGAGCAGCACAGCCAGGATAGCCCTTTCAGGGAAGGCACGGGTGGGCACGACTGTTAATAATATGGCCCTTTGCATTTTCCTAGGAGTCAGGGAAATACTTTTCCAGATCTGAAGGACAAAAGTTTTAATGCTACATCTGAAGGAAACCTTTAGAAAACGACTCTCCATCTCCCGCAGCCTGGCAGAGTCCCCACAAGCATTCTCCTTGCTGTCTCAGGGTTATTATTATGAACTTCCCTTACCACCAGACCAGATATGACGATCTTTTCTTGGGCTCAGAGTAGGTGGCCAAAAACACTCATGGAAGGAACACACGCTAATGAGCCCAGACCTCTGGGCAGAAAGATTGGAAAGAGGTGGCAGAAGTGCAGAATGCACCCCGGTATGGGGTATGGGGTTTGGGGAGCGGTGGATGCCGCCGGGATCTCTCTCTTGCTCCCTGAACTCTTCTCAAGAGGCGCATAACTCTTCGTTTCCTCCTTTCTTTCTTCACTGCAGGGCTCAGCTGCTTCCACTCCTCTGGGTACTACACCGCATCCTCCCAACACTGTCTGAAGGCTGCGTCCCATTTCATCCCCCTTTCCTGGCTGTCCCTGAACTTGAAGACAAGCACCAGCCATGTTCCTTCTAATCTCTTCTAATTGCTCCATGGAAATGATAAAGCAGGAAAGTTATGAAAGTTCTGGAATCTCAGAGAGTTCTTACATCCCAGTCTACTATCCATTTGAAAAAAAAAAGAAAATTCATCACTGCTTCACATATATAACGCAATTTTTAAAACTCCAGATAGGTGAAATATTTAAATATAAAAAGACACCACAGATGCCATGAAAAAAACCGCACAGGTGGCCATTTTTTTGTGTTATTTTAGGGTGAGTGAGACGTTTTAAGCAGAAAACCAGAAAAGCCTGATATGTTGAACCACAAAAAAATTGTAAAGTTCTGACAACAAAATCTCTATATACAAAGTCAAAACACAAAGAACAAGCTGGAGAAAATATTTACAACAGACTGAACACGGGTTTATACCCCTAATCTACAAAGAGCTTTCACGAGTTAACAACCAAAAGATAACTCAGTAAAAAAAAGAACAAAGGACCAGCAGGTAATCCATAGAAGAGGAATTATAATTAGTTAATAAGTGTGTGTGTAAAGATGTTCACTCTACCTTACAGTTTTAAAACAAGAAATTAACTCTGTTGGGATACAAACATTAGAAAGATGGGTAATATTTAGTATGTACTGACAAGAGGTGGGTTAATGGGTCTTTTCATAGGCTGTATTGTTGGGAGGAGACGTGGGTAAATCCTTTGCGGAGGCTGCCTTAGCAATGTCTATTAAAACTTGAATACGTAAGCCCTTTGTCCCAACAGCTCTATTTCTAGGAATTTATCCTAGCATACAGGTACGTGCTCACACATAAGGATGCTCATGGTGCGTTTTGGGGGAGCTGGTGTGAAGTCGCTCCTCACGCACTTGTGCTTGGGCTCTGCCCCCTTGGGACTCTACAGGCACCAGGGTGTGGGCGTTACACAGCCCAGAAAACCCACCTGTTTTTCTCTAAGCCAGGCCGCTTAGAGCCCACTCACTCTTAATGATGATCATGAACCCCTGCTGAGTTCATGCAGGGGTTACCTACTCAGCTCCCACTCCTCCCTATTTCCCCTTTCCCAACCTCCTAATTTCTATTGGAAAAAATCCCCCTACTTTGGGACAGCCATCTTCTCCTCTAACCCCAGAGGATTAAACCCTCTGGAAACTCCAGAGCTCGGGGTGGAGGGAGACATGACCTAGACTAAATCTGTCAGGACATTCCGACTCCCCACCACAGTGAATTGTTCAGTGATGAGCACATGACCTAAGCTGGTCCAGTCAGGATGCATCTCAGGAGTTTTGCTGGACAGAGTCTAGGACAGAGATTTTTCTTTTTCTGTGAATAGTGTCATGAGTGAATGTGGGCCCTGAACTGCTCTAGGTCTTTTCACTATAAGGATGAAAATGATTCTGTGGACAAAGCTAATCTACAGAGCAGGACTGAGCCAAAAGAACCACAGAAAAACGGAACCAGAACCTAATGATATGAAGAACCTCTGGATCAAACTACACCTGAATCCCCACTCAGCCCCTAGGCTTTTCTGACACAGGAAGCAATACATTCTCTCTATTGTCTAAGCCAGTTGGATAGGAGATGTTTGTGCGCTTGTAGTGGAAGCTCCCCACAAACACAGAGCCCCTCCCCTTCTCTGACAACTGGTTCCTTGTCTCTGTGAGGCTCGGTCTTAGAAAACAAAGGCCTATTAATTCTGCCTAGGAGTTAGGGAAGCCCTGACTTTTTTCTACCCAAGGCTTGATTGCTTTGGCGTGAGTTGGGATGGTGGGCGAAGGAGAGAGAAAAATGCCTCCCCATCTTGTGAGCTTCCTGTAGCAGCGTGGGCAAGTCAGATATTAATATCTCACTGAATAATCTCACCATATTTGTTTCAGCTGAAAAATTAGGAACAGTTCAATTGCCCATCAATAGGGTAACTACTCATGGTCCCTCCTCAGCAGGCTTTAGAAACATGGAGGAAATGGTACGAGTACTGCCATGAAAGGCACCCCAAGTATATCATTGATTGAAAAAAACAGGTTGAAGAACAGGATGAGTAGTGTAACCCCACTGCTGCATGCTAAAATTATAAGTATAGGGGTCTACCTGAATAGAAAAAGTTCTAGAAAGAAGATCACTGTATACAGCAAATTTTTTATTATCTCTGGAGGCTGGGATTCTTGAAGGATTAGCATTTTCTATTTTTTTCCATTTCTTTATTGAGTTTTTATGGCCCTGGCATCTGGTCTATAGTTCCCTCTTTCCTTCTGTGGTGGTAACTGGAGGCCTTACGGGAGCTCTTATTGCCTGAGTGTGCAGTCCAACATCTCCACTCCTCCCAGAAACTCCAGGCCTGGCCTGTTCGTAGATCCATACAAGACACCTCCAGGATGGGCAGGACAATCAGATCAGTGCTGAGTTTTCAATTGCTCTTACCCTGGTGTATGGTGCCAAGCAGAGAGTGACAGGGTAGCACGCCAGGGCCGAGTGGTGACCTGCTGTCCGATTTTGTTGGAGGGAGACATTGGCTTGGATAGTAGGCTGAATAATGATCCTCGAAGATATCAGATCCTCATCCCTTGAAAACTATAGATGTTACCTTCTATGGAAAAAAGTTCTTAGCAGATGTAAGGTTAAGCTGGGGGTCCTGACACGGAGGGATGCTTTTGGATTATCCAGATAGGTTCTAAATGCAATCACAAGTGTCCCTACATGAGAGAGGCCGAGGGAAATTTGACACAGATAGAAGAGGAGAAGGCAATGTGACCTGGAGTGATGCAGCCACAAGCCAAGGAATGCCAGCAGCCATGAGGAGCTACAAGAGGCAAAGAACAGATTCTCTCTTAAAGTCTCTGGAGGGAGGATAGCCCTACAGACACCTTGATTTGGGCCCAGTGATACTGATTTTGGACTTCTGGCCTCCAGGACTATAAGAGAATAAATTTCTGTTGTTTTAAACCACCAAGTTCATGATGATTTGTTACAGTAGCCATAGAAAACTAACATAGCTTTAGAAAGTGAGGCATAAGTGTAGCTCTACAAAATACTCTTCGCTGCTGATATGCCTGCCTAATTAGACACCGCTGAGGCTGAAAAGAAAAGAAGGTTGCTTTCTCTGGATACCCTTGAGAGAGTCCCAGAGACATCCAAGGGGCTCTGGCACTTGGGACGAGGAATCGTGGGGTTCCGTGGAGCCCACCGTTGGCTCTCTACTAGGACTCAGCTGGGGTGGGAGGCCAGAGGGTTTGCCTAGCAACCACAGAAGCATAGCAAGACACCCCACTGTGCCCTGGTTTCTCTTCAGAGCCCCTGTGTGTCTGTATTGTTAGAGTGCAGAGGCTATTAAAAATGTAACAAACATCAACCCTCTGCTCAAAATAACTTCCCACTTTCTAAAAATGGAATTATACCCAGTAGTAACATTTCTCACTCCCACAATAGTAAAATTTCTCACCCCCTCGTGTTCTGTGGGTTCGTGACTGGCCCAAGAGGGAACTACTATTAATGGCAATTTCCACCTGATGTAACACCCTTGATGACCCATCTGCCCATGGAGGATGACAGTCCCTTGCATAACAGGCCTCTTCCCTTCCTCCCATGGAACCTCTCCAAGGGCATTTCGGTTTTGCTTGCTCTGATATCCATAGTCTCTCTTGGGATATAAAATAATGATAGTAAGATGATTGCAATAATAAATCAACTGCTTATGTAACTCTTACAATGTGTCAGGCATTGTCTTAAGCACCTTACTTGTATTAACTCATATATTTCTCATGACTATCTTATGTAGTAAGTACTATATTACTGTCCTCATTTTATAGATGAGAAAACTGAGGCACAGAGAGGTTAAGAACTTGCCCAAGGTCACACAGTTATCAGGTAGCTGAGCTGGGGTTTGAACCTAGGATGAAGGGCTCTAGGATGTGTACTCTCCCCTCCTATAGAATGCTGCTGACTGGAGCTGGGGTGGGGAGGCTAATCTGGCCAGTGGCCAAGGCCTTTTCTCTGGGCAAAGTGAGCTGTCTTGGGCAGGACTTAGGCTGAGACTTGGGGCTCACCAGCAGGGGAGCCATCTAGCTTTCTCACGGTCAGGGCCACAGTGGCGTGTAGAGGCCAGCGCTCCCCATACTCTCTACCTTGGTGCCATCCATCTTCTCTTCCTGTTTGGGGCTTTGCAAAGGCTGTGACCTTGAGCAGGGAGGTGAAGAGGACCAGTGCCCACACTGGCTGCACCCACACAGGGCCAGCCTGGCTGGTTGAGATGAACAGAGCTTAGAACTTGAGTGAGGAGACCTGGCCCCCAGTCCTGGCTCTCCCAGGTTTGAGATGAGGCATTACTCTGTCTGCATCCCAGACTTCCCCTCTCTAAGCCAAGGGATTAGATGTGCTTTGATATGGGAAATCCCCTCATAAATGCATAACTGCTCTACAATCCAAGTTGGTTTCCTGGGTTTCCTGAGAGAGGCAGCAAGCACTAAACAGCAAAATCCAACCCTCGTGTTCTGCAACTCATGCGATATCACCTCTCACCTAGACTCTGTTCCCTCACTAGCTAAACAGGGGTTAAAAGTGACCCATCTCAGAGTTGTCGCCCACCTTAAAAAGACAGGGCACCAGGCAGCGGGAAACTCCTCCGAAGGTTGGAGCCCTGCCCCCTGGGACCCGCCAGAGAGTGGTGGGTGCTGGGATCCTTGGGAGATGAAACCAGGTGAGAGGGTTGCAAACTGGACAGGCCTGACATTTTTTTGTCCCAGCAAGAATAGCACATAAAAAACCTTCTGAGTGCCTTGGGAAGGAGGGGATGGGCCCCGCTCTTTAGCTCTCCCCCCACAGAGCCCACCCTCCCCACTGCCTTAGGCAGGACTGCTTCATACACTTTGTAACTGGCCGGGTACAGCAGGCCGACGAGTTGGCCTTCAGAGGACCTGGACCGGAGGGTTTGGATGTCCCAGGGCGACAGCAGGTGCTGCTCGCGTGCTCAGCCCCATCCAGGTCCTGGCAGAGCCCAAGTGGGTGTGTTGTGAGGGAAATTGATCTGACCTCATCGCTCTCCCCTCACCCCCACCCACTACCCCAGAGACCAGGGCTCCAAGTCCAGCCCCGGCAGGTCTGCTGCCTCCTCTCCTCTGTCCTGGAGTCCCTGAGCTCCTCTTTCCCCAGAGAGGGTCAGGGCAGAGGGAAGCAGCGTGCCTGCTGGGCCCATAGAGGAGGCTGAGGGCTGAGTGCACCCTGGCCAGCAGCCCAGGAAGCCTGAGCATGTAATTAAAAGATGTATCTTCTTGGAGCTGCTTCTGGGGACAAGAGCTCCCCGTGTTGTCCTCGTCCTGTGACCTCTGTCTGGGCACAGACCTGATGTCTGGCTCTGATCTGTCCCTTTAGGCAGGGTGGGCAGATCCATTTCAGCTGGTTCTGAGCACGGAGAGGACGGACTCCCCTTCTCTCCTCCAGGCCTCCTAATAGCCACCCCACAGGGTGATGGACATGCCTCCCATCCCCATGCATCTTTGCTGTTGGTAAAGCACAGACGCATCCATTCTGCCAGGATATCTACGCAGAGCCACCCAGCTATAGTCAGCGGTAAGCTGAGCCTCAGATATAACTCTGCTGAGTGTTCTCCTCCACCCTGACTACCCTGCTGGGAGGACCACGGGCTGTGGGGTTTGAGGGGGGAGTGCAAGAGAAGAGTCCCGTCCCCCAGCACTAGACGGTGTTTTTGAGGAATCCAAGTGGTCTTGGAACACTTTGGCCTTTGAAGTGAGACCATGAGGGGTCGAGTCATCATGGCCTCGGCAGCCCCAAACCATCCCACAGGCCCAGAGCCACCTGCCAGGAGGAAGTGAGGCAGGTAAACGTGCCCATTTGGGAAAAGGGACCAGCTTCTGGGGACACCAAGGGGAGGGTGGACAGAACAGGACAGAGGGGAAAGGTCAAGGGCTAGGAGCCTGGGCACCAGGGCAGTGGGGAGAATGTTTAAGGGGATGAACCGGGGGGCTGACCACGTGGCCCTGTCTTTCCTCTTCTCTGTGGCTGGTCAGGACCTGGTGGGGGGGGCGGGCATGTGCTTTCTGGGCCTGGTGGCCTGGGCATGGAAGCTGAGTGTGGCCATGAGTGGCGTAGGGAGAACAGTTAGGAGGTGTCAGTCAGGGCGGGGTGTCCCCACACTTCGTGGAAGAAGTCTATGATGTGTGCCCTGAGCAGCTGGGACCAGCGGGGCAGCCTTCCTGGCCTGGGTCAGATGGCTCATCTTCCCCTAAGCAGGAGCAACCAGTTTGGCTGGAGAGCTGGGCAGGTGCCAAGGGCAGATGTGACTGGTGCAAGTGTGGTTGACGAGGCTGCCGTTCTTGAGGATGAGTCAGTTGCCTGCACCCTGTGCCAGCGCCGGCAGCTTCCTGGGATTGCGACGAGGATTCAGGGAAGGGTGGGGGTGAGGGAGAGGAGCTGGGAGGCCCTGGGGGAGGCTGTGGCTTGAGAGGCCCCAGGCCAGCCTTGGTTCCATCTCTGCTTGAACCCAGAAGGCCCAGGTTCGGCAGCCTCTTTCTGCACAGCGGCTGGGCAGCCCAGGCTAACCCCTCCAGTGCCAACTTTGTCATGCCCTGCCCCCTCCCCTGGGCCCTAGCCTCCAGGGGTACCCAGAGGCAGGACTGGGAGGTCAAGCTTTCATTTCCTTTCTCTCTCAGGTCAGCATAGCACTGGCTTCCGGCTCTCCCAGCCTGAGAGTCCTGGGGCCACTCTTGATCTTGACGCCATGTCCAGGAGCTAGCGCCCTCCTCCAGACCTGCCTTTTCCAGTAGGCTCCACCTCTGTCAGGTGGCTCCGCAAAGAGATTAAATAACCAACCAGGATCAGCTGGGCTTCCCAGGAAGGTAGCTGAAGGCTTGGGCTCTGTCAGAGGAATGGAGTCTAACGGTAGGACCCAGGGGTGGGAGAGTGGGGAGCATGACCGTGCAGGCAGGGGCTGTCTGAGGCTCTGACACCCAGGAGGTCTGGACAGCAAGCTGGGGAAGCCTTCTCATGGGGCTCCATGGAGCTATCTTCTGAGGGTCCCACATGGGAGTGGGCTGGCTCTGTAGAGCGGAGGGCTGGGGTGTTGGCCTTGGGCTTGAGGGAGGGAGGGCAGGAGGACTGCTGGTGCCATTGTCTTTATTAAACACGGGGCCCCAAAGGTCAGAGTGAGCCCCTGGTTCAGGCTTGGCTGCCCCCCGGCTCCATCTAAGGGTGGGAGGGAGGTCTGAGGGACCTCTCTCGGGGCTCCCCCTTTCTTCTCTGGGGGCGGGGGTACAGGGACGGGGGTGAGGGGGAGGGTGGCTTTAGGGAGATTCCATGGACAGTGGAAAAAAGGGCTGAGGTAGGAAAGATGACTGACTGTGTGAGCTGTCCCTTCCCTGAGTAAAGCAACCAGGAGTGGGTGGAGCCGAGGGGTTGCTGAGTGGAGTCCTCACAGGGGAGGGCCAGAAACGAGGAGGACATGTGACCCTCGGGTGGCTCGAGGGCCAGTGAAGTCACTCTTTCTCGTGGCCTCAGCTTCTCCATTCTCTCAGGATGACAGGGTGCCCTCCTGATGCAAGTTCCTTCTTACTGACACAAGACCAGTCACCCTGGACAGCCAACCTTCCTTCCTTCCCTCCTTCCTTCCTTCTCTCCCACCTTCCTTCCTTCCATAAACAGCCACTGAGGAGAATGGGGAGCAGTGCCCCTTTGCTGGAGGTGGAGGTGGAGGGCGCAGGTACATAGGTGTTTGATTCTCATGTGGTGGGTCGACATCATGACCTGCAGAGGTCCAGGGGCAGAGAGATGTGGCGGCCCTGAGAGAGGGGTTGGCTCTGCTCGGTCACGATGGGGAGGGCTTCACAGAGGAGGTGACTTTTCTTAAAGAAAGGGTAGTGGGACTTCCTGGTAGTCCAGTGGTTAAGACTTCGCTTTCCAATGCAGGGGGTGCGGGTTGAATCCCTGGTCGGGGAGCTAAATTCCCACATGCCTCAGGGCCAAAAAACCAAAGCATTAAAAAAACAGAACCAATATTGTTGCAAAGTCGATAAAGACTTTAAAAATGGCCCACATCCAAAAAAAAAAAAATCTTAAAAAAGAAAGAAAGGATAGGGACTGGCTTCAAGGAGAAAATGGGAAAGGACCTTCTAGGCAAAAGGCAGGGACCTACCAGGGCGGCAGTAACTAAAGGAGGCACAGGGAGGGAATACCTGCATCGTGATGAATGCCAGGATGTAAATAAGCAGGGGTGACTCTCTTAGACGGGGAAGAAATCACCAACCCATCATCGGGACTCTTCATCGGGTGAAGAGAGAGGATGTTGGTCTAATGTAAAGAGTGTGGGGCCCGGAATGTGACAGGCCTGAGTTCCAGTTCAGGTTTTACCACTTAGCTGCCCAGGTTGGGCTGGGCAGTTAACATCCCTGAGCCTCAGTTTCCTCATCTGTACAATGGGATCATGGTGGCGCTGGGGTTTCTGTAAAGATCAGCTGTGACAGTGCTTTGCAAGCTGTCAGTAGCTCTGCAAACTCGAGGCCCTCTTGAGATAGCACCTCAGCAGGAGCCCACTTCTGCATTGACCTTTTGGGGCGCCATTTCCTGGCGAATGGCCACAGAAGGTTGCTCTCACCCAGGCAGGCTAGTGTTTTTGACTTTCACCATACTTTCCGTGGGGTCACTTTTTGGGGGATCAGCCGCTGCCTGCCCAGGGTCTCAGGGGCCTGCTGTGGAGAGCTTGGAGGCAAGGGGACGGGAAGCCTGAATCTAGAACTGGAGGATGTTCTAGTGTTACTTCTGGTCTTCCGGCCATGAGTGCTGGGACAATGAGGCATGAGAGGGTAGGGCCAGTGTACCCACAGCGGGACAGGGACCCTGCGGCGATGGGGCACCAGGTGAGTGAAACCAGGAGTGGGTTAGAGACATAGTGGAACCGTGAGGATGTGGAGGAAAGGATAGAGTGAGAAACAGATGAGAGGCGCAGGCAGAGCGCCTCTTGCTCCTCCCCTACCCCACCCCTTAGTCTCAACATCCTCAGCTTTGGGGCTGCCTCTGAGGGGAAGGAAGGGAAGGGCCCGTTTAGCTTGAGGGCCTGTCGATGCCTCTTCTCATGCCGCCTGCCGCATGCTGTGCTATGGTAGCCAGTTCAGTTCCCTCTGACCCCCAGGTTCACCCTGCCTCAACCTGGGCAGTATCCCTGGCGGTCTGTGACTCGGCAGTTCTTTGCCATGGGTGGGGCCCCAGCTGGCTACTGAGTTCAGATCCCCCCAGGGCTGAGGCACTGCCCAGAGCCAGGCGATCCTCAGCCCCAGGCCTGGCTCCTGCACCCTCTCTAAGCCCCTCATCTGTTCCGGTGGCCCTTGAGGCCCCTCTGTCAGCCACGCAGTGGTGCCAGGACAGGGTCGTGCCCAGTGACTCAGCCTGGCCCTCTTCCTTGCACTGAGTAGGTGCTGTAAACGTTTGTTGCATGGAATTCTTGCCCCTGGTTGGGATTTTCCACAGGAGCCACAAAGCTGTTCCCAGCTCTGCCGTGGGCCTGACCCGTTTCTGCGTCTGCCTGCACACATGCCATGCCTTCTCTTCCCTACCACACCCTGTCCCTCCTCAGACACCCCTGCAGATTGCTCCCCCAAACCTCCGTCTCGCAGAGGTCCTCTCCTTCCCCACCAGCCCCAGCCTCCCCTCGATGTCCTGGGAGCGCTGGAGGCTGCACCTGCGGGTGCCTGGTGGCCTCTGCCTTCCGTTCCTTCGCTGTTTGTCTTTCCTCCCTGCATGCCTCGGTGGTGTGACAGAGCAGAACAGGCCCTGGCACAGAATCTATCGTGGAGTTTTGTGTGTGCCCGTGTGTGATAGAAGGGCAGAGGGCCAGCGTCGGGCTGAGACGTGAGACCAAGACTTTGGTGTGGGGAGAAAAAGGTTCCTTCATAGGCCGGGTGACCACACATCCTGGTTGCCCAGGGCAGGTCTGGCTCAGGCCTGCTGCCCTGGACTAATTATTTAATAGCACCGTAGGTTCTACAGTCACCCTAATCAGAGGGGCTGCCGTGGAATCAGGGCATGGGAACTGAGCCCCTGTCATGCCTCCAGGGCCCAGCAGGTTCACACATCTCCCCTCTTGAAGACCATACTGAGCCTTCAGGCTCACCACCCAGGGGAGCACCACTCTCCTGACTGAACCAGGGTTTCAAGACGGAGGCACATTCACCAGGCGCACAGTAACAGGACAGGCCATGGTTCAACGGCAGTGTGAATTGCAAGGGGATGTGTGACAAGTGTATGAGCCTCAAAGAAGGTCAGGTAAGAAAGGAAGAGAGCTTTGCAAGCCCTGAAGTTCCATATTCATAATAACAGGTACTTAACTATATCACTAAGCCACACCATGACAGGGAGCGTATCATTATCTCCATCTTATAGATGCAGAACTGAGGCACAGAGAGGTTAAGTGACTTACCAGAGGTCACACAGCTAGTAAGCCAGGTTTCAAACACCAGAGCCATGTTTTTATCCACTATGTTACAGTACCTCACATCCGATGCTTCAGTAATATCTACCACAGGGATTTTGTGAAGGCAAAATAAGGCAAAATGTGTGTTTGCTTTTAAACTAGAAACACTTTTACACACATTAATGAATTGTAAAGTATTTCGGAAATAGCTAACTTGTGACAAACTATGGAGATACAGTAGAACATAAAAGTATATGCAAACTTCTCCCAAATCCATTGTCTCAAAACTAACCGTAAAGTAAGATTATGAATTTTTGCCTTTCTTTCCCTCCTTTTCAGATGAATCAATTATACTAGAATTGCTTTGATGGTCAGTTTTAGTCATTTACTTTTATGATCAGTATCACCATCAACGCCAGTCGACTCTTATTCTAAAGTGTCTCTTAGCTGGAGCCCCCCCTTCCTGTTTTCTAGGGTGTCATCCACCACGGAGCCATCTTCACATCATAGCTAACTTACTACAAGAGCTTCCTAGCCAGCACTCTGCTTCTGGTTATTCTTGTCTCACATCCACCCTTCCCACAGCTGCTTGAAAATTCAGCATGGATTTTACCATTCCCCAGAAGGGCTTACGTTATAGCCAGTGAGATAAGGCAGAACATAGAAATAGAAAGTAGGATAATGAAAAGAGAACTGGCCAGTTTTTCATTATTTACTGATGATACAATTGCAGACCTAGAAAACCTGAGAGAATTCACTGAAAGGCAAATATTTTAGGTGGCTAAAGACTAACAGTTGACACTTTTGTAGAACATGCCCTGTACCAGGCCCCATTCTAAGTGCCCTACATGCATTGCCTGGGAGCAGGGGACCAGTATCCTCATTTTGTTGACAAGGAAACTAAGACAGGGAAGTTCAGTGCTTTGCCCCAAACTCAGGTGGTTTGGTCCCTGGGTCTCCTTTCTTGGCTACTCTGCCATTAACAGCTTTCCTATGTACCAGCAATTACTTCATATAAGACGTATTAGGAGGGCAAGGTATAGACATAATAGCCATCAGAGGTGCTGGCGTCTCCCACTTCGGTGCCTCACTTTGTCACCTGTGTCCCATAGCAGCTGTGTTTGTGCCCAGAGTCTCACATAGCCTCTCACAAGATAGTCATCAGCTTCTGGCCCTTATGCCACTACCACCAGGGCCCCCAGGGAGCAAAAGGACAGGAAAACTGCCATAGCCATTCATCAGCATTGTCCCTTCCTTAGTGAGAACACATTTGTCTACAGCAGCCTTGTTTGTAAAGTTGCAACTCTGCCTTCAATAGACACAGTCAGAATCTTCTTGAAATCATAGTTCCATTTCAAGAGAGGCCCTTAGGTAGTTAACCGGCCCATCTGGGGAGTTCCTCTGGAACAAAAAGAGAGCGTGCCCTAAATGAGTACTGCAGCCTCCACTTCTTATCAGAAAGCAATGCCTTGCAGCTATGCTGGCCGGGCCCCTGAGAGCAGCAGTGGTGGCCTCCGAATGTCTCAGGATCCCAGGGAGGTGTCGGTGGCACCATCTTAGTTTGCTAGTAGAGTGCATGTATTATGGTTTCCCTCACCCATTTGGGAATTTCCCCAGGGCTGAGACGACATCTCCTCCCCACTCTAATCATTTCTACAGCACCACATAACACTCTGAAAAGTACAGGATGCTAATTGGCCGATTGACTAAGCTATGGCCCATGACGCTCCCTCTGGAAGATGTGGGAGGAAACAATATTTATCGAGCACCTTTTATACATACCCAGTGTGGTAGGTACTGTCACAAGTCATCTGATTTAATCTCCATGGTAACCTTCTGCAGTAAGTGTTGTCAGAGTCACTATAGATGTGAGGAAACTGAGGTTCAAAGGGGTCGGAGAAATTTGAGTAAATAGCATGGCTGAGGATTGAATGCCAGCCTGTTGGCTGCAAAGCCCCTGGTCTTCCCATTGTGTTACGATACCTCCGGAGTAAGACCCTTTCTTTGCAGTCTTGCTGAGGAGATGTAAAGTTGGAGGGGGTGTGAGTTAAACATCTCCTCGAAAATATCAGCAAGGCAGCCACGGTGGGACACTCACCCCCAGGGTGAGAAAATTCCAAGGCAGTGGGACTCTGGGAGGGGGCGTAGGGGGAGGGGGCAGGGCAGGACTTCTAAGGACTAGTGACTTCCTCTGGGATGTCACCAGCGGCAGTAGCTGGAGGGTGGTGGAAGCCCCATAAGATGGCGCTTGTGCAGAATGCCCCCTGGGTGGTGTGAGCCCCGCGACGCCTGCCCCCGGCCTGCCAGCTCTCAGCTCCTCTGCTCTGAGCCTCTCTGCGGGATGCGACGGCCCCACTGGGAGACTTGGACCAGTGGCTTTCCCAGGCCAGGGTCTTGGCCGCTCCTAAGGCTGAACCCACAGCTTCTCTACCCAGGGCCAAGTTAAATGCCAGGATGCTGATAGCATAAACAGGAAGGAGGGAGTTTGGATTTAGGAGAGGCTGGGCCTGAGGGTCAGCCTGTCCTCCAGGAGGAGGGGGAGATGGTAGGGGCTCTCTGTCTCTGCCTGCTCCTCTTGTATTCCAGCTGGCTCTCTGGTTCTTATGCAGTTCCCTGTGGCTTTTTCAAGGGTGTGGGTTTGGCGGAGGCGGGACTGGGTGAGAAAAGAGGGACTTGCTGTGGCAATGGACGCAGGAACTTGTGGAGGGCAGGGCCGAAGCACCATGACAGCATATACTGAGTTCCTTCCATGTGGCAGGAGTGGCGCTGAGCACTTCACGTAAATGCATCATTTCTCGGAACCCTCACAACCTCCAGAGAGCTAGCTGCTCTTACTATCCCCATTGTATTGATGGGGAGGCCAAGACTTAGCAGAGACTGGAGCCGGATCTGTCTGCCTCCTGAGCCCGTGACCTTGCCCACTACGGTGCAGGTGCTCTGTGGTGAGGTGTTCTGAGGAGGGAAAACAAGAGAGCCTGGGAAACTCAGGCAGGGCAGGCTGGCCCAGAGTCTTGACCACTGTAGTCCTGGGTTCCCCATTCCTTTGGCCCCTCATCTCACCACTCCTGTCTGCACTCTTCTCCAGCAGGTCTGTCTCTTTTAGGTACCTTCCTGCTGTGCTCTTAGCCCCAGTAAAACCTGCTCTCTGCAAGGGGCCTGATGGTTCACCAGTGACTCAGAAGGCAGCTGAGGTGCTCTGGGAGAAGCATCATGTATGGAAGATCTGGCTCTGAGTCCTTCCTGGGCCATTTGCGAAACAGAGGAAGATAACTTGGGAGAAAGAGCCTAGAAAATGGCTTGACATAAAGTAGGTGCTCATTAAAATGTTCATCTGTAAAAGCAGAGATGATAACCCAACCTCACAGTCTGTGATAAGTTTGGATGGCTATTCTGTATGTGAAATCTCTTAGGAAACTATAAAGTTATTTAATTGTAAGAGTATTATTATGATCTCAGTAATGTGTGTTTTATGAGAGCAAAGCCTTGAGCCAAGGGATGAGGCCTTGACTGGCTGGGGAGTTTTCCTGGGTACAGAAAGTCCCCACTGCTTCTCTTGGAACACACCGAAAATCCCACAACTTGTCTCTGGCTGTCTTCTGTGAGGCTGGAAGCCAGGCTGAGCTGGTAAAAGACTCTTACAAGGAACCCCAAGGCTGGATCCCTCAGAGCTTCAGAGAATTTCCCAAGGAGCAGAAAGTCCTGTTTTCAAAGGGTGTGACTTAGGTTTAGGTAGCAGGAGGTTGTCCCCAGAGAGAGGCTCACTGTGATTGCACCAGGAGCTCCCGGCAGTACCGCCACATCTCTGCAAACTGGCTCCGGTAGACCAAAGGACAGACAGACAGACAGACAGACAGGAGTGCAATGGGAGGGGGCCATAGGTTGTATACTGCTCATGGAAGGCACAGCTCTTTGGACTCCCCTCAATTTCTACCAGGCACTTTACTCCCAGCTAACCCTCCTGCTGGCACTAAGAACTAGCTATTTTCCTGTTGAAAGCACTCAAGTGTCAAGGGTTGACGTCGCTCACCCAAGTCGCACAGCTCTGAAGAGGTGGAGTAAGGATTTAAATCCTGATTTGTCAATCCAGCACCCAAGTTCTGTCAGCTAAATGGTGTAGCCTCCAAGTAGCATCATCTTTAATTTTATTTTAGATTATGGTATAAAAACACATGACATAAAATTTACCATTTTAATCTTTAAGTATACAGTTCAGTAGTATTAAGTATTGTGCAACAGACCTTTAGAACTTTTTCATATTGCAAAACTGAGACTCTGTATCCATTGACTAACAGGTCCCCATTTTCCCCTCCCCTCGGCCCCTGGCCGTCATCATTCTACTTTCTATCTCTATGAGTTTGAGTACTTTAGATATGTCATGTTAAGTGGAAGCAGACAGTATTTGCCATTTTGTGACTGGTTTATTTCATTTAGCAGCATGTCTTCAAGTTTCATCCGTATTGTAGCATGTGCCAGGATTTCCTTTTTTTTTTTTAAAGGCGGAATAACATTCCACCGTATGTCTATATCACGTTTTTTAACCCTTCTATCCTTCAGTGGACACTTGGGTAGCTTCTACCACTTGGCTATTGTGAATAATGCTGCAAAGAACATGGGTGAACAGCAGCATCTGTTGAAGCAAAGATATTTGCATGTGCACACATGCACACATAGACGTGAACACATACACAGATGAGTGGTGTGTAACATGCCTCCACCGAGGCATAACCTGCCTTTGGTAATACCGCAGAGCCAACCAACTCTTTTAAGCTATCACATTTTCGTGGAATAAAGTCAAGTTTTAAAAAACTCTTATCAAATTAATAGAGCATTAAAATACAACAGAAATAGTCTTTCAAAAAATTTTTTGAAATGTTTCACTGAGTTCAAAACAGTGGATCTATTTTAGTAATTAAATTGGTTTGGGACTTAAGCCCTTTTTTATTAGTTTCATATTTTGAAGCTGCCAGTCAGATTTTCTCAGGGCTCAGGCAGTGGCACTTGGCCATGAGGTATATTTGGAAGGACAATGTCCCTCTTCAAGGATGGCCTGTGCCGTTTTACATGAATATGGATGTCAGGAAGGGATTCAAACAATAAGAAGTACAAATACATTTTATTATCTCAGTCCTGAACACATAAACACATGTATCTAACCGAAACAGAAGTTTTCTGAAATAACACTTAACCTCACTCCACTTAATGCACTCACATTTTCTAGTCCAGTGTTGCTTGAATTGTGGTCTGTGAACTGCTTATCAGCAGCCAGGGAGGAAATAAGTGCAGAAATTAAGTGTACAGCACATGAAAAGATGCCCGACATCATTAGCTATCAGGGAAATGCAAACACAAACCACAATGAGATGTCACTTACACCCACTAGGACGGCTACAGTAATAAGTGTTGATGAAAATGTGGAGAAATCGGAACCTCCGTACACTGCTATTGAGAATGTAAAATGGTGCAGCTGCTATGGAAAACAGTATGGCAGTTCCTTTAAAAGATAAACATAGAGTTATATGACCCAGCAATTCTGCTCCTGGATGTATATACCCAAGAGAAATCAAAACATACCTTCACACAAAAACTTGTACTTAACTGTTCATAGCAGCGTTATTTGTAATAAGATGGAGACAACCCAAACATCTGTAAACTGACGAACAGATAAACAGCGTGGTATATTCCAACGATGGAATACTATTTGGCAGTACAAAGAATTGAAGTACTGATACATGCTACAACATGCACGTACCTTGAAAACATTATGCTAAAGAAAGAAGCCAGTCACAAAAGATCACATTATTGCGTGCTTCCATTTGTATGTAATGACCAGAATAAGCAAATCTATAAAGATAGAAGTAGATCAGTGACTGCCTAAGGCTGGGAAGAGGGGGTCTGGAGGAAAAAGGGGATTAACTGCTAAGGGTTAGAAGGCTTCTTTCAGGAGTGATGAAAATGTTCTAAAATTGGTTGTGGTGATGGTTGCACAACTCTGAATATACTGAAAACATTGGCTTGTACGCTGTAGATGGGTGAATTGTATGATATGTGAATTATATCTCGGTAAAGTAGGTGTTTTTAGAAACTTTTATAGCAAGTTGACATTACTGTGACATCTAAGAGCATGACCCTTTTTCTAGTAATTAATTTTTATTGTCTTGTATTTTACAAAAGTATCAGTCCATGACAGATTGGAATTAAAAAAAAAAAAAAGCAGGCCATCCATGCAAAAGGCACTACTTTAGTTTATTTCATTATTTAAAAAAATTCATTATCCACCAGGGGGGTTGTGACCTATAGTTTGAAAAATACTAAAAAGTATTGCCCCTGAGCACAGCAGCACCCAGGCAGGCAAAGTCTGCTGTGTTCAGGGTTCTCAGCAATCCATCAGAGACAAGAGGCATCTTCAGGATAAGCTAAAAGGCATAATCTGTGATCTGACTCCTACCCACCCTTCCAGCCCCATCTCTCACTGTGTCCCCACACAGACCCTCTGCTCCAATCATACCCCACAACACGCTTTCCCAGACACGACCAACGAGCTCAGATTCCAGTGTCTCTGCAGACAAGGTTTCCCCTGCCAGGGATGATGACACTCAGTGCCACCCACCTGGAAAATACCACGTTATTCTCCAAATTGCAGCCCAGATATCATCCTCCCTGTACCTGGACCTGCCCCCTCTTTGCACCTCTTTTCCCAAGTCCGTAAAAGTATCCATTACACAGCATAGCCATCACAAGCCTGCCAGTCTGTCTGTCCCAGTAGATGGTAAGCTTCCTGAGGCCAAGTGTGACTTTTGGTTCATCTTTGTAGCCTGGCCCTCACTAAGGGGCAGATGTATGATGAGTGTCCAAAGCATAAATGTGGGATAGTTCATCCCAGTTTTTATGAAAACCAGGATACTTCCTGGCTCCGACACCAGCACAAAGAGCCAGGCAGAGCCCCCTTCAAGTAAATCCTGCGCACCCACATCCTTGGCCTGGGTTCTCCCTTTCCTTGTGCTTCTGAGCTGCATTTGCAGCACCATGGGTTTCCATGGCGACCCTGGTTTCCTGGCTGCTTAAATGTCTTTCCTTCCTTGTATCTTCCACCTTTGTACCGACTGCATCAGACTTCTCTTTCTGTTTCATACTGATCATGTCTAGGGTCACAGTTCATATCATTTCCAGGCTTCTTTGATGTGACAAATTCTTACTTTGCACTGCGCCTCTCAGGGGCAAAATGTTAGTTTCTAAATTTATTACTCAAAAGAGAATCCTCCCTTTTTCCCCTCTATTTGCCCTGATTTTTTATGCCCAGCTGGACCCAGACTGCTATTTACGATGCGTGATATTATGTTAACCTCGTTTCTCTCTCTCCTTCCCTCTCTCTCTTTCAGGCATGCGAAGCATTTAGCACTATTGAAGTGTAAAAGGTCAAATCACTCCTGGCTTAGGTGAGCAGTACAAACAAATTAAGGGAGACAAGCAGACTGAAACACATTGTTGAGGTGATTTTGATAGGCAGAGAAAAGCAGGTGGAGCTAAGCCGCGTTAGGTCAAGGTTTAGCACAAATTAGAAGTAACCTACATTTCATTACTATTCAACTTTCAAGCTGAGTTGAAACTGAATTTGTGTCTCCGCCCCAGTAATGAGGCGGCAGAGTCGAGCCCTCAGAAGCAAGCGCTCTGGGACTAGGATGTGTGGGCTCGTACACTGGCTCTATTATTCACCAGCTGTGTGCTCTTGGCCAAGTTACTTAACTTCTCTGTGCTCCTCGTTCCTTTCTGTAAAATGGGGCTAGTAACTGCATAATTTCCATAGGGCTATCGTGAGAATCAAATGAAATAACACAAAAAAGGCACATAACACAGTGCCTGCTTATAGTAAGTGCTCAATTAATGTTAGCTATTATTAACTGTTTTTGAGTTCTACTCTGCATGTGTTCATTAAAGCTAAAGATTGAGTAAGATGGGGGGAAGCAAGGATTGATTTCACATGTGAAGCCTGCACCGGGCCCTGCCTCTTGGTAGACACGTGACACCTCATTTAATTTTTACGATCACCCTGTTAAGAGACATTGTGTTACCCCATTTTACATCAAAGTTTGGCTTAGAAATGTTGGGTTTAAAGAAAAAAAAGCAAAGAATGCTACTGTCTAAAATAGGGCAAAACAATTGATGATTTAATGTTCTGTCAACAATTTCTCTCACCCAAGGTCAAAGTGAAAATTAGTAGGAGGTGATGCTTGATTACCCATCTAAGGACATGAAAATGCTGGTCAGAGCTGGTTCCTGAAACACACTCTTGTTCTATAACAGAGAGCCTTCCCACATAACCTCTCAATTAAGTCTTTAAGCCTCTAAGCAACTCTGTTGAGAAGGGAATTATAATGTCCCCAGTTTATGACTGGGGACTTGCCAACTCAGAGGGCCAGTGAGTGACAGAGGAGTGCCTGGAACTCAGGTCCTTTGATGAACATTGGCTATTGATCACAGACAGCCCCACCCAGTTGACGGCTACAGTGGCACCCAGTTCAGTTCCCTGCACAGGCCATGGTGGTTTTTCAAGGGAGGACACTCCTGCTCTCAGTGTCATGCCCAGCCGCCAAGAAAGCATCACTCCTGGGTTCCTACACACAGGCTCACCCTGCTAGGGCAACTGGGTCAGGAGGCGACAGTCAAGTCACCTCTTCACAGGCCCTTGCCTTCCTGGTGGCAGCTCTTGGTGGCCCTTCCCACCAGTGGTCCTTAGGTAGGAACATGTCAGCTCATCAGAGAGGTTCTCATAATCTTGAGTCTAAAAAGGGGAGGGATTGGGGTAGTGAATCCTTTCCTCCTCCTTGGCGCACAGTACATATTTATTACGTTGAATTTCTTTGAATCTGATTCCAGTCCCAAGAATTTCTCGTGACTCACGTAAAATCTGAAACTGCCTGTGGAAATTCAAATAACTTTTCTGTACTCCTTACAGATGATTTTGAATCATCTTAGAAGTTGCTCAATTGGGTGAGTTTTAAATGGAAACCTAAATTTCCTTAGCTGAAGTCTGTGTTTCACCCAGTGACCGCTTCATTGTTTTATTACCTCCATCCTCCCACCTTCCGCTAAACCATAAGCACCTTGGGAGCAGGAAAGATGCTTTTCATTATTATGCCCCCAGTGTCCAACACAGAACCTGGCACCTAGTGGAAGTTAGACGTATGTTGGCTTGATGGATGAAGGTATAAACGGATGGGTGGAGGGTCAGATGATGGATGAATGGCAAGACAGACACAAGACCTGTGGCTGGATAGGGGGATGCGGCCACAGCATGCCAGGGATTTGGCACCTTATCAGCCCCCAGAGCACCTCAATACCCCCAAAGAGGTGTCCCTGTACCTTTGCTCCCAACTTGGAACTCCCGGACCAAAGAACATCATTTCTGACCCTGCAGGGACTCTCCCTCTCCTGAGAGGTCAGAGAGCTTGTGAGAGTGGACAGACTAGACAGACTGGACAGATGGCCTGCTGGTAGGTTTGCGGGCAATGCCTCAAGTTGCCTATTAACAGTGGACTTTGGCAGCAAACCTGATAGAGGAGGCGTTTTCTGTTCTAGCTGTCGCCTCCCCGACCTTCTCCGCTGGGCCTGCCAATCAAGCCTCTGTCTGCTCTGCTCTCTCCCCTGGGCTGACATCCTAAAGTCCTGAGGGCCCTGGCCAGCTGCCCTACAGCTATTCCAGCTCTGCCACCCTACCCCTGCCCTGCCTCTACCTGGCTTCTTGTTACTTAGGCCTATCTGTCTGTCCTGATCCAGCTCGGTGCTGCCAAGGTCCAGGGTATGGTTGGTTGGTACTAACCGATAGAATGTTCTGCATGGTACCGAGCTGAAATCTTCGTATTGGTAACACCATCTCTTGGTTCTATTTCCATTCCCTGGGGCAACACAGAATAAGCCTACTCCATCTTCTGCATGAGGCTCCTCCAGTGTTTGAAGACAACTTTAAAGACAACTAACATGTCCCCTTAAGACTTCTCCTCTCTAGGCTGACAGCTCCAGTCCTGGCAAACGGTTCCTCAGGGTTCTTGCTTTCCAGATGTTCACCACTCTAGACATTTTCTGGTTTGTCAAAGTTACCCTCACATATTCTTTCAGAAGGCTGATGAACTGCTCCAGATTGAAGGAGACCAAGGAAACATGACAACTAACTGCTATGTGGGAGCCTGGCTCGGGTTCTAGAACAGAAAAGGGAGATGAGTGGGACAGTTGACCTAACTTCAGTAGGATCTGCAAATGAGTTAATAGGATCAATGTTAATTTTCTGTTTTGTTTTGTTTTTTTTAACAGAAAGCTACTTTTATTTTTATTTATTTATTTACTTGGTTGCACCGGGTCTTAGTTGCAGCAGGCGGCCTCCTTAGTTGCGGCATGTGAACTCTTAACTGCGGCACGCATGTGGGATCTAGTTCCCTGACCAGGGATCGAACCTGGGCCCCCTGCACTGGGAGCGAGGAGTCTTATCCACTGTGCCACCAGGGAAGTCTCAGTTTTCTGGTTTTGATCATTGTACTCCGCCTGCGTCAGATGTTAACATAGGGGAAAGCTGGGTGAAGGGTATCCGGGAATTCTTTCGGCAATTTTTTTGTAAGTCTAATATTATTTCTAAATGAAAACTTCAAAGATAGTCTTTCCTATGTTGTGTGGGATTTCCATGGTATGGATGTAGCTAAGCTGAAGCTACTGTCCCCAGAATTTCCTTCTCTGCATACCTTGCGGTTGGTGCGGGCCACAAGAGCCTTTGCAGGGGAAGGGGAGTGAGGAGTGCTCAGTCTGGCAGGCCTGGGGCACTCTCGCAGTTCTGCAGGCGCCGGTTATCTTCTGGTTTACCTTGACGGCGAGGGCAAGCAGCCACACCCATATCTCCTGCCTGGTCTGCTTCAGGTCCTCTGACTCCTCGGCGTGGAAGGACAGCATGGGGAAAGAACAGTTTGGAGTCTTGAGGCTGCTTGTTTCATATTTAATATATGCTGAGCATTTTCCTAGAAACCACTTACCTCCCCTCGCCAATACACTCACATCGTTACTCCTGTGTATCACAGCAAGTCGCTAATCGTCTGGTCTTCCCAGGAAACACTCTGATGACCTATATTCAGATCATTTTCACCTATCTGTAAGGAACTTGATTAATGAGTTAGTTGTTATTGGTACAGCTGTATCAATGCGATCTAAAATTTTATTACCTTTTTGAGTAACCATGCACATTGCTGCCTTTTAAACTAGCGTCAACTATAAATCTCCAGAAAATTTCCCATGAATTGTTCTCAACCCAGGTCACCTCCAGTTCATTCTTGCAACTGACTTTGGGAAACTAAAGGTTTCACTTTACATTTTTCCCCATAAAATGTCATCTTGGGGCCTTTGTTTCATCATTCTAGCTATTCTGATTAATTTGAACGTGGGATCTGTCATCTATCATATTATCCTTACCAACTTTGTATTACTTATACATTTGACAAGAGCACATTCAAAGTCTTATCCAAGTCATGATAGAAGCACAGAGTCATGCAATCTTCTGTGGGTCAGCATTAATCAGTCCATCCCAATGAGTGTGAAGCTCTCAGACAACCCTCATACTTGTATTATCATCTAACCTACATTTCTCTAATTTAGCCCTAAAAATACTATAAGATGTCATTTCTGCATTTTCTTGTTTATCCAAATAGCTAAGACAGCTGTTTAATAAGCTGTGACTAGTGTAACTTGATTTACCAGATTGGGATTCTAATAATATTCACATCATTTCTTACTTTTCAGATTGCTCTCTTGAATCCCCATGCCGCAGAATCAATTTGTTTCTAGGACCGCTGTAACCAAGTACCACAAACTTGGTGTCTTACAACAACAAAAATTTATTCTCTCATATTCCAGGAGGCCAGAAGTCTGAAATCAAGTAGCATCTGTTCCATGCCTCTCTCCTAGATTCTTGGGTCTCCCAGCAGTCCGTGGCATTCCTTGGCCTGCAGGTGCATCACTACAGTCTCTGTCTCTGTGGTCACGTGGACTTCTTCCCTGGGGGTCTTTATGTATAATCCTCTCTTCTTACAAAGATACCAGTCTTATTAAAGGTAGGGCCAGTGTGACCCCATCTTAACTAATTACAACTGCAATGACCCTATTCCAAATAAGGTCACATTCTGAGGTTTCAGATGGACATGAATTTGGGGGGGAGGTGGAGGGAACATTGTTCAGTCCAGTGCACCAAATCAGCAAAAATTTCTATCTCCCTGCTCCCTGCGTATGGTTGTACAGTTTGGGCAGTGATTTGCCAAGGCAACCCAGGCTCTCTCTGCTGCTGCCACTTATATCGCTGCTGAAGGAAGAAGGCCCCACCCAGTTTGTGTGCATTAATGTCAACAACCCACCCAGCTCTCTTCACAGGCCATGGACAGTCTTGGACAGTCTTCCCTGGCATCAAGTTTACATAAGAATGTGTCACACGTGGGCTCCTACTGAAACCGTGCAATTCAGATGGGGCTTGAACCCAGCCAAAACCTAGATTGGGACTTGAACCCACTGTCTTTTTTTTTTTTTCTTAACATCTTTATTGAAGTATAATTGCTTTACAATGGTGTGTTAGTTTCTGCTTTATAACAAAGTGAATCAGCTATACATATACATATATCCCCATATCTCCTCCCTCTTGCATCTCCCTCCCACCCTCGCTATCCCACCCCTCTAGGTGGTCACAAAGCACCGAGCTGATCTCCCTGTGCTATGCGGCTTCTTCCCACTAGCTATCTATTTTACATTTGGTAGTGTATATATGTCCATGCCACTCTCTCACTTCATCCCAGCTTACCCTTCCCCCTCCCCATATCCTCAAGGCCATTCTCTAGGTCTGTGTCTTTATTCCTGTTCTGCCCCTAGGTTCTTCAGAACCTTTTTTTTTTTTTTTTTTTAGATTCCATATATATATATATGTTAGCATATGGTACTTATTTTTCTCTGACTTACTTCACTCTGTATGACAGTCTCTAGGTCCATCCACCTCACTACAAATAACTCAATTTTGCTTCTTTTTATGGCTGGGTAATATTCCATTGTATATATGTGCCACATCTTTATCCATTCATCTGTCGATGGACACTTAGGTTGCTTCCATATCCTGCCCATTGTAAATAGAGATGCAATGAACATTGTGGTACATGACTCTTTTTGAATTATGGTTTTCTCAGGGTATATGCCCAGTAGTGGGATTGCTGGGTTGTATGGTAGTTCTAATTTTAGTTTTTTAAGGAACTTCCATACTGTTCTCCATAGTGGCTGTATCAATTTACATTCCCACCCACAGTGCAAGAGGGTTCCCTTTTCTCCACACCCTCTCCAGCATTTACTGTTTGTAGATTTTTTGATGATGGCCATTCTGACCGGTATGACGTGATACCTCATTGTAGTTTTTATTTACATTTCTCTAATGATTAGTGATGTTGAGCATCCTTTCACATTTGTTGGCAATCTGTATATCTTCTTTGGAGAAATGCTTATTTAGGTCTTCTGCCCATTTTTGGATTGGGTTGTTTGTTTTTTTGATATTGAGCTGCATGAGCTGCTTGTAAATTTTGGAGATTAATCCTTCGTTGGTTGCTTCATTTGCAAATATTTTTTCCCATTCTGAGGGTTGTCTTTTTGTCTTGTTTATGGTTTCCTTTGCTGTGCGAAAGCTTTGAAGTTTCATTAGGTCCCATTTGTTTATTTTTGTTTTTATTTCCAGTTCTCTAGGAGGTAAGTCAAAAAGGATCTTGCTGTGATTTATATCATAGAGTGTTCTGCCTATGTTTTCCTCTAAGAGTTTTATAGTGTCTGGCCTTACATTTAGATCTTTAATCCAGTTTGAGTTTATTTTTGTGTATGGTGTTAGGGAGTATTCTAATTTCATTCTTTTACATGAAGCTGTCCAGTTTTCCCAACACCCCTTATTGAAGAGGCTGTCTTTTCTCCATTGTATATTCTTGCAACCTTTATCAAAAATAAGGGGACCATATGTGTGTGGGTTTATCTCTGGGCTTTCTATCCTGTTCCATTGATCTATACTTCTGTTTTTGTGCCAGTACCATACTGTCTTGATTACTGTAGCTTTGCAGTATAGTCTGAAGTCCAGGAGCCTGATTCCTCCAGCTCCGTTTTTCTTTCTCAAGATTGCTTTGGCTATTCAGGGTCTTTTGTGTTTCCATACAAATTGTGCAATTTTTTGTTCTAGTTCTGTGAAAAATGCCAGTGGTAGTTTGATAGGGATTGCATTGAATCTGTAGATTGCATTGGATAGTAGAGTCATTTTCACAATGTTGATTCTTCCAATCCAAGAACATGGTATATCTCTCCATCTGTTTGTATCATCTTTAATTTCTTTCATCCGTGTCTTATAGTTTTCTGCATACAGGTCTTTTGTCTCCTTAGATAGGTTTATTCCTAGGTATTTTATTCTTTTTTTGTAATGGTAAATGGGAGTGTTTCCTTAATTTCTTTTTCAGATTTTTCATCATTAGTGTATAGGAATGCAAGAGATTTCTGTGTATTAATTTTGTATCCTGCTACTTTACCAAATTCATTGATCAGCTCTTGTAGTTTTCTGGTAGCATCTTTGCGATTCTCTGTCTATAGTATCATGTCATCTGCAAAGAGTGACAGCTTTACTTCTTCATTTCTGATTTGGATTCCTTTTATTTCTTTTTCTTCTCTGATTGCTGTGGCTAAAACTTCCAAAACTATGTTGAATAATAGTGGTGAGAGTGGAATCCACTGTCTTTTAACTGAAATCACACACCTGATCTCAGGACTTAATGAAGCTCAGGTTCTTGATGTCTCATCACAGAATTCAGTGATAGGTAAGAAGTGGATTTATTTAGAGAGAAACACACGCCACAGACAGAGCGTGGCCATCTCAGAAGGCGACAGGCCCTGAAATATGAGGTGGTTAGTTTTTATGGGCTGGGTAATGTCATAGGCTAATGAATGGGAAGATTATTCCAACTATTTCAGGGATGGGGTGGTAATTTCCAGGAATTGGGCCACCACCCAGTTTTTGACCTTTTATGATTGGCCTCAGAACTGTCATGGCACTGGTGAGTTTGTCATTTAGCATGCTAATGCATTATGAGGAGTGTTTAATGAGGCTCAAGGTCCACTGGAAGTGTAATCTTCTGCCATCTTGGACCTGGTTGGTTCTAACCAGTTTTTGTCATGTCCTATAATTATGTCATTCTTTTAAAAGTTGTGCCCTGCCCCCTTACCTTCTTTTTCACTACTCCAAACTCTCTCTGCTGGGGCAGCTGGGCTGGGTGAGTGCTTTGACCTCAGCCACACACAGTGCTGGAGGAAGATCTTGTCACCATTTCACACTTACCCTCCCCCATGGTTAGTGTCCCCCTTGTGGGGGAGGTGCTTGGTCATCTTTTCAGGTGTGACCATTTCAGCCCATCAGAGAGGATCTAATATTGATAGTATTTAGCCTCAAATGAGAAGGGAATTATCCTGATTCTTTTTCTTCCTGAAGGCTCCTTGCACCTGCATAAATTTGCCCAATTCCTTCTAGCAACCCAGCTATTCATACAAAGAAATATGGAGAACAGCCTTTATCAAGCTCTACATTAGGGGAAATGTCCAGTTATATTCTATTCTGAGGATAATGGATGCCTAGCTGCCTACATTTACACAACAGAAGGTATCAATCGTGAAATTTTTCTAGGAACAAAGACTTCCTCCGAGATGATTCACTGCCTCCCCCTTGCTGCCTGGTGACTTTGAAATGGTGGCTTACTGAGGTAGAAAGAAAGAAAATTTTACTTTCTAGGCATCCAATTACAAATCTAGTACATACTTGTGCCATGAATCAATGTCAAGTTTGTAAGTCAGAGGTCAATAAATTTACCCGAGTGCACATTCTTTCCCTGATTGAAGACTGAGAAACATTTCACATTTCCCTGGCTATTGGCTCCTTTCCCAAATTTCTCAGAAATCACGGACAGTGACTCTGCAATCATATTTCCAAGTTCTGACGAGATTCATCCAAAACCGGAGCTCACACAGTGGTGGCTAGTTGCTCCCAAAACTCTTCACTGATCTTTTTTTTTTTTTTTTCACTGATCTTGAGCTTGACATCCTTCTTCTGCAGTTTGCCTTTTACACTTTCTGGCTTGAGAATTACTCTTCTTGAGGTAGAGAAACATTATGCATTAAAAGTTATGCCCCATTCTGCCACACGAAATGTGGGGTCTGGCTCTTCCTTGTTATTTTTCCTGCTCCAAATAAATTTCTAGAACAGTCTTTCTGTGGTCTCAGTCATTTGTTTAAGCCTCAGCTCATTTTACACATTAGGATTCCTGACACCAGTCTTACAGGTTTGTGATTTTTGGTTTTTGTTCTTGGCCCTCCCACTGTTATACTCGCTCTTTGAAATTCTGGGCTCACTCTGTGTTTGCAATGGTTTCTTT
This sequence comes from Monodon monoceros, assembly GCF_005190385.1. Taxonomy (NCBI): domain Eukaryota; kingdom Metazoa; phylum Chordata; class Mammalia; order Artiodactyla; family Monodontidae; genus Monodon; species Monodon monoceros. The sequence continues at coordinate 85,047,434 of NW_021703774.1, read as the reverse complement.
ACATGACCCCTCCTTCCTGCTCCGCCTTCTTTCTCACTGAGGTTATTAGTTTATTCCTCACTCCACAGATATTTGTGTGGCGCCCACCATGTGTTAAGCACAGCGCTGGGCACACCAATACACCAGGGAATGAAACCAGATGTGGTGCCTGCTCTTACAGACATTATTCCAATAACTAGACAAATAAATACTAAATTGCAACTCTGATAACTGTGAAGAAGAGGTACATAGTGCTCTAGGAATGTATGAGTTTTGTTTCTTTTTTAATCTATATAAAGATGCAAAGAAGAGATTACTGGGTTAAGATCTAAAAGATGAGAAGGAAGGATTTACTGAGGTCAAAAAGGGAGAAGGAAACAATCTAATTTTAAAAATGGGCAAAAGATCTGAACAGACATCTCATCAAAGATAATATACAGATGGTAAATAGCATCTGAAAAGATGCTCAACATCACAGTCATTAGGAAATTGCAAATTAAAACAACAATGAAATACCGCTATACACTAATATATATGTATACATGAATGGCCAAAATCCAAAGTACTGGCAATGCCAGATTCTGGGAAGGACCTGGAACAGCAGGAGCTCTCCCACGTTGCTGGTGGGAACGCAAAATGGAGCAGCCACTTTAGAAGACAGTTCGGTGATTTCTTACAAAACTACACATACTCTTACCATAGGATCCAGAAATCATACTCCTTGGTACTTACTCAAATGAGTTGAAGACTATGTCCACACAAAAAATGTTTATAGCAGCTTTATTCATAATTGCTAAAACTCGGAAGCAACCAAGATGTCCTTCAGTAGGTGTGTGGATACATAAACTGTGGTACATCCAAACAATGGAATATTATTTAGCACTAAAAAGAAATGAACTATCAAGCCATGGAAAGACACAGAGAGACCTTACAAAAGCATATTGCTAAATGAGAGAAGCCAATATGAAAATGTTACATACTGTATAATTCCAACTATGACATTCTGAAAAAAGCAAAACTATGGAGGCAATACAAAAAAAATCAGTGTTTGCCAGGGGTTTGGGAGGAAGGAGGGATGAATAGGTGGAGCACAAAGGATTTTAAGGGCAACGAAAATACTCCGTATGATACTGTAAGATATCTGTCTTGTACATTTATCCAAGCCCATAGAATGTACAACACAAAGAGTGACCCGTAATGTAAACTATGGACTGGTTGATAATGATGTGTCGATGCTGGTTCATGGATTATAACAAATGCACACACTGGTGTGGGATATTCATGGTAGGGGAGGCCGTGTGTGTGTGTATGTGTGTGTGTTGGGGTGCGGGGAGGGTGGGAAACAGGGTATATGGGAACTCTTTTTACTTTCTGCTCAATTTTGCTGTGAACCTAAAAGTGCTGTAAAAAATAAAGTCTATGAGTATTTCTTTAAAGGGGGGTGGGGGGAGAAGGAGACTTCCAGGAAGAAACTAGCATGTACAAAGGCCCAGTGGCACAGGGAAGTTTGGCGATTACGAGCACTGAAGGAAGGCCACTGTGGGTAGAGCAAACTAGGTGGAACTGGTGGAACTGGAGAGACAGATGAGGGCCAGGCTCTACAGGGGCTGGCAGGTTGTTAAAGCAGTTTTTCTTAATTCTGAAAGCACCGGGAAACCATTGAGTGGTTTTAGGGATATGGAGGTGGGATGGGGACAGCAGGAATACAGTCAGATTTGTATGTCAAAGCAATCACTCTGGCTACAATGTGGAGCGTGGAAAATGCATTGGAACTCTGGAAGGGGCCAGAGCTGATGTGAGGAAGCCAGCTGGGAAGTGGATGCTCTAGCACAGTTGAAAAATAAAGGCAGCCTGACAAGAGTGGGTGATGTGGGAATGGGAAGAAAGGCAAGATCAATCGAGGATGTAAAATGGACAGTCCGTCACGGGGAGGGGGAAGGGTAAGCTGGGACAAAGTGAGAGAGTGGCGTGGACTTATATACACTACCAAACGTAAAATAGATAGCTAGTGGGAAGCAGCCGCATAGCACAGGGAGATCAGCTCGGTGCTTTGTGACCGCCTAGATGGGTGGGATAGGGAGGGTGGGAGGGAGACACAAGAGGGAGGGGATATGGGGACATATGTATACGTACAGCTGATTCACTTTGTTATATAGCAGAAACTAACACAGCATTGTAATGCAATTATACTCCAATAAAGATGTTAAAAAATATACTTAGAAAAAAATAAATAAATAATGGATGGTCCTTGAGAGGGGATGAAACATAGGAGCAGAGGGGAAGGAGGGGCCAGTGTGCTTCCTTGGTTAATCCTGATTGTATAACAAGGATTGTAGTCCTTGGGGATTTCTGTCCCTCTTTAGCCATAGTCTCCTTTAAAGTTTCTGACTCATGCAAATTTCCCAGCTTGTTGAAATGCTTTCCCTAAATGAAGTGAACATGACTAAACATGTCCTATGAGCACAGGTCCCTTTGTACCATAAAGAGCTCCTTGATGAAATGATTTCTTTCTCCCAAGGTTCATTCACTTCTACATCATACCAATATTGACACATGTTTTAGAATTAGGTCCAAGAAAAGAGCTCACCTTCTTTCTCCTGCTTTTAGAGAGTTGAAGCAAATTAAACATTCTTGGGTTGTCTGCAGGACACGTGGTCACCCTACTTAGATAGCACTCACCACGTACCAGGTGCTGCTCTGAGAGCATTTTAGCCCATTAAATCCTCTCAGCAACCCAAGTAGGTGCAGTTATCATCTTCATTTTACAGATGGGGAAACTGAGTCACATAGAGGTTGACTAATTTGTCTCTGTTCACACAGCTAGGATTTGAGCTCTGGCTCTGGAGTCCATGCTCTTAGCCATTACTGGAATTGCCTCTCAAATGTGGTCTTTCTGCAGGATATTTCAAACTAGTCCTCAAGAGAGAAATCCTTTTGCCTCTTGGGTCAGAAGTGGAGGATGGAAGTCTGCAGGTGCCTATTTCATGGAGAAAAGAACAGAGCTGCAGGGTAAACTGAGATGAGAGATGGGGGAGGGACAGAGAGAGAGAGATAAAACGAGACAGAGAGATAGGCAGAGAAAAACCAGGGAGTGAAAGAGATCTGAAAGGTCTGCAGGGAACCACAGTAGCCAAAACATCTCTCAAAGACAGTTGGCCCTTCTCCTGATAGTCAGAAAGTGGATGTCAATTTGCTAGGAGGCATGAGGAAAACAAAAGATGAACATCTCCTGAAACCTGGGGCTAAAAGCCAGGTAACTGGGGAGCTGACATTACCTTGAAGAATTTGCTGAAGACCAAAGGCAGGCATGGGCCTTGGCCAGGCATTGTCTGATGATATGGTTCTTAACCAAAAGTATATATCTAGTCTTTGGGGGAATGCTTTAAAATTCCTGATAGCAGACTTACAGAATCTCTTGGGATGGTGTTGATTCTAGGCATCCGTATTTTTTAAAATCTTCTCAGGTGATTCTGATAAGGGTCCCTGGTTAAGACCTACTGGTCCGAAGACAGACAACTGATGCTCATAAGAGGTCTCTTGGTGAGATATTTACCAGGAGCTTGAGAGATAAAAATGAAATCCCTGAATTCAGAAGTCAGCCTGGGGACCCTGGGATTAGTAGGACCTTGAGGAAGCTTGGGCCAGAGGCCTTCAATTTATTCACCTGGACTCTGTGTGGGTCACCTGTGTCCCATGAGGCAGAAATGGCCCAGAAACATCTTGAGACAAACCAGAGGATGAGACCAAGGAAAGTGGGTCTTCCTCCAAAGTAGGCCTGGGTCCCAATGAAGCTCAAGGGCGCCTTAACACCTCCCTTCACTGGGAGTGCGGGATTTGACCACCATACATTCAGGTGTTGAATCACAGCTTCTGAGCTGAGTGTGGCTATTACTGGAATGACCATAGAGGGTTTGAATGAAAAATAGTTAAAATGGCATTTCGTCAGTTACCATTATATCAACACTCCCTGCTTGAGTGAAGAAGAATTTCTTTTGTCTAGAAATAAACACACATCTCCCCCCTTTGCAAGAGTCTCAGGAAAAAATGAGCGGAAGACATTGCAAGGGAGTGGCAATCCCACAATAGATACAATAGAACTACATAAAAAGGAAAGCAATATAAAGATAAACATGAGATTGGGGCTCATGGTTATTTTGAGCAGGGAGGGTCACAGGGAGGGTGAGTGTGGGAGGAATGGTTAGGGAGGCTTTTGTTTTGAGTGTTATGTTTCTGGGTACTTAATCCATTGTCAAAATGACTGGCAAAACAACCAGCTAAACAAATAGAAGTGGCCATGCCTGGAATAATGATAAGAGTGTGTTATGAAATAGGGATTATGGTTAACCCAATTCTGTGCACCTGAGGGCCAATTTAAAAATAAATTTAAATGTATATTTAGAGGGGAAAAAAATCACCTGCAAATGATCCCATCGCCCACTGTCAACATTTCCCTTCCCAGGCGTTTTTGTACATCTTTTTTTTTTTTTTTTTTTACATTATATTGTAACCGTAATTTTTTGTATCCTCCTCTTTTTAAAAAATTAATAGACCATTAACTGTTTTTAGAGCAGTTTTAGGTTCACAGCAAAATTGAGCAGAATGTACAGATAGCCTTCTCTTTTTACTTAACACTAGGGGATATACATGTCTTCATTTCATTAAGTTTCTCAGGAACAAAAGTTTTTCCTGTCAACATAATGTTTCCTTAAACGGATATAATGTGGTTTACTTAGCCTGCCACCACTGGTCACTGGGGTTGTTTCCCATTTTTTTGTGGTATAAATAAAGTAGTGATGAACATTTTAGTGCATAAATTCCACCCGCCACACATACATACTTAGCATTATTATTTTTTATTTTTTTTAAACTGTACCCAGAAGTCTGTAAGTGATTATTTTTCCCTTTACCTCAATAGCCATGTGCATGATCTTTTTTCTTTTTTTGAAAGCCATTATTATTACTTTTTGACATTAATTAATTAATTTATTTATGGCTGTGTTGGGTCTTCGTTTCGGTGCGAGGGCTTTCTCTAGTTGTGGCAAGCGGGGGCCACTCTTCATCGCGGTGCGCGGGCCTCTCACTATCGCGGCCTCTCTTGGTGTGGAGCACAAGCTCCAGACGTGCAGGCTCAGTAGTTGTGGCTCACGGGCCTAGTCGCTCCGCGGCATGGGGGATCCTCCCAGACCAGGGCTTGAACCCGTGTCCCCTGCATTAGCAGGCAGATTCTCAACCACTGTGCCACCAGGGAAGACCCCTTAGCATTATTTTTAAGGACAGATTATTAGAGTTATTGAATGAACAAATATGAACGTTTAAAGACCGATTTGCCAAACTACCAACTTATTTTCCAGAAATTTTATGCAAATTTACACCTTGACCAGAAGAATTTGAGAGGATCTACTCACTGCCCTCTTACCAGCTGTGGTGGACATACTAAGAGCCTCCACCCCCTAATAGGTCCTAATCCCTGGAACCTATGTAGAGGTGACCTTACATGGCAAAGGGGTATTAAGGTTGCTAGTCAGCTGATCTTGAGTTGGGGAGATTATCCTGGATTATCTAGATGGGTCCAAATGTAATCACAAGGGTCCTTAAGAGGAAGACAGAAGAGAACCAGAAAAGCAGCTGTGTGAGAATCACCCAGGCCCATGTTGCTGGTTTTGAATAAGGAGGAAGGGGCCATGAGCCAGGGAATGTAGGGGATGTCTAGAAGCTGGAAAAGGCGAGGAAATGGATTCTCCCCCAGAGCCTCCAGAAGCAACACAGCCCTGCTGACACTGTGACCTTAGGCCAGTGAGACTGTGTGGGACTTCTGACTACAGAGCTGTAAGAGACTATGTTTGGGCTGTTTTAGGCCACTAAATTTGTGGTCATTTGTTGCTGCAGCAATAGAAAACTGTATTGGGTATCTTCATTTTGTTTCATTCCAATGGCATTTAATGGCTGTGTTTTTTTGTTTGTTTGTTTGTTTTGCGGTACGCGGGCCTCTCACTGTTGTGGCCTCTCCCATTGCGGAGCACAGGCTCCGGACACGCAGACTCAGCGGCCATGGCTCACGGGCCCAGCCGCTCCGCGGCACGTGGGACCTTCCCGGACCGGGGCACGAACCCGTGTCCCCTGCATCGGCAGACGGGCTCTCAACCACTGCGCCACCAGGGAAGCCCTAATGGCTGTTTTAATTTGTATTTCTTTGCTATTTGGGGTAGAGCACAGCTTTCGTTCTGTCCACCCAGAAAAGACTCTTCTGGGAAGTGCTCCTAGTCCTCCTTCTAAACATGTGGTCCAAGATCAAGCTGGTACCTGAGCCAAGCTAAGCCATTCAGAGCCTTTCTTTGTAATTAAAAAATTTATGGGGGCTTCCCTGGTGGCGCAGTGGTTGAGAGTCCGCCTGCCGATGCAGAGGACGCGGGTTCGTGCCCCAGTCCGGGAAGATCCCACATGCCGCGGAGCGGCTGGGCCCGTGAGCCATGGCCGCTGAGCCTGCGCATCCGGAGCCTGTGCTCCGCAGCGGGAGAGGCCACAACAGTGAGAGGCCCGCGTACCGCAAAAAAAAAAAAAAAAAAAAAAAAAATTATGATTAGAGGAAACAAGTCCCATCCTTCTGCGCTGCTGCAGAGGAGAGGTGAGTCACAGCAGCTGCCAAGGGCATGTCTCTGCCACCCACACAAAACCTGTCAGAGTGAACAATGCCGACATGCAGAGGAAAGCAAGAAAGAGGGGCAGGGAGAAAGTCTCAGTGGTTTGGGTTGCTGAAGTCAGTTACAGCCCCTGCTCTTTTCCACTGTGTGACCCTTCCAATAGATGTCTCTTTTGCAGAAATTAGTTTGAGTTGTGTTTCTGTCCCTTACCACTAAAAGAATCTTAATACAGAAACTGGAACATGAACTGGGGTGTGGAAATTGCGGAACCCCCAGATGACTGAATCAAGGTTGGTTGGCGTGCCGTGAGCGTCCACAGATCCTAGGCTGGGAAAATTGCCTTCCCTATTTTTACGTTATCAAGGCAGTTGGTTAAACTATTTTCCAGTGGCTCTTGGGACTCAGACCATGTGCCATTCAGACTTATACTTGGGAGACATGGTATGAAATATCAGGATGATAGAATGTGTCAGTAATTTCTCGCAGCCTTAGGTAGGGTGCTGTGAGAGAAAGAGAAGACCTGGAAGCAGCAAACATTCAGGGAGCTGCTGGACAGAGAGATAGCAGCTTTAAGAGAGGTCTTTCTGTTGGTAGCCAGCAGTCCCAAATGGCCAAGGTCACAGAGTTATACCATTTGCTCAACTGCAAAAGCTGAATGCTTTGCCCCACACCAAAGGTTCTGCACTGATTAAGAAGCCACAGGATCCTGGAAGTTGGAATGGTGATACCTGGAAAGGACCACAACCAGCCAAGCACCTCATGTTGTGCACTCCCTGCCTCATGAGGAATTGCATCCTCTTCCCACCCCACCCCAGTGTGACGTGAAAGTCGCAGAACAGGGACAATATTGAGGGCAGGCCAGCCGTGGCTTCCCTCTCCACATTTCCCGCTGAGCCCCAGGAGAAGAGCAGAGCCTCCAGATCTGTAGTAAGAGGCTGGAGTCATGTGAGCAGCAGAGTCCAATACACCTCTCATGCCTTACAACTTTCTGGAGTAGGAAATTGGCCAACAGAGACCCCCAAAATGAAAGTCACAGTCAGATGAGCATAGTTTTCAACATTGAAATGCTAAAATAGCCCAAGTCTGCCAAACTGAGGTGTGCGATTGCTCAACCACTGAGGTAGTATTACTTTTTCGAACTTTCCTGATGATAAGAATCACCTGAGATGATTGTTAAAAAATGCAGATTCCCAAGATGCTCCCCCTGGAGAGGCAGTGGATCTGAGGTGTGATTGAGAATTTTTATCAAATTCCCTGGGAGATTTCTATCATCCAAAAGATTTGGGAAAATCTATTATGAGGTAATTCCTAGGTAGCTAGACCAATAGGAAGTGTTTCGTAAGGCAGTACAGCCCTGAGTGGAGGAAACCTCTCCACCACCCTGCTCGTGCAAGGTTTTGTGGATGTGGGCAAGGGCAATGCTCCCAACAGGCAAAACCTGGAGAGTCAGACTGGCGACCAGAGAACTCAGTCTTTGCCAAGATGCAGTGATATTCACCAGCCACAGCCCTGACCTCACCATCCCTGTCCAACTGGATGTGGTTCAAATGCGACCACTGTGTGTTGCCTCCTTTTCACCCATTTTCAACAGTAGCATTTATAACAGTTGCCCTGTTTCCCACCAGCATTGTACATGAGGAGTGTGGGAGGTGGTTGGTAGTAATCACAAAGCCAGTGTGGGCAAGATCACGGGGAGCGATGAGAAGGCTTGACCAAGAGGAATAGACACACTCAGGAATCCTGGACTTGAACTTGCTGTCAAGTGACCCTCTAAGTTTGTCCTTTGAGTACCGTTCCTATCCACACCTGGATGCACTAATTTTCTCTAAATATGCGGGAAAATATCTAACATGTACTAAACACTCACTGTGTTCTAGGCACTGTGGAAGTGCCTTGTGTGCATCAGCTCACTAAAGCCTCCCCCAAACCCTATTAGGTAGGTGTTATTCTTATTATCCCTCAATTTACAGATGAGGATCAAGAAACCTGCCCCAAATCGTACAGCTCTTAAGTCATGGGGCCAAGATCTGAACACAGGCAGTCTCCAGAACCTGAGCTCTTAATATTACTCTACACTGCCTCTCCAGTGAAAGAAAAACATGTGAGAGAGAGAAAAATAAAAGGACACAGTCACATTTCAAAAGAAGATAAACATGTCCATGGATAGGAAACAGAAAAGAAATAAGAAGACTAATGTGAAGAAAGGCTGCCAACAAAAGCAATCAGCAGGAGATAAACTCCTTTCAGAGGAAAAGAAAATAGTGGAACCAGATGAAAACGATTGTAAAACAAGCAAGTTGAGAATTCTCAAAAGATGAGGGAAAAAATGAACAAGAATAAGTGGATATGGAAGAGGAACAACCAGAAATCCTGGAAATGGAAAAATCTAGTACTTGAAATAAAAACTGAACAGATGGGGGAAGGTCTGGACCAAATATAGTTGAATAAATAATTAGAGCTTTAGAAGATGGAGCTGAGGAATTCACCCAGAACTCAGCGCAGAGGATTTTTTAAAAATCGAAAATGATGAAAGGGTAATTATGAGACAGGGAAAAGAGTTTGAGAAGCTCCATCCAAGAGAAGATTCAAAAGAAAGGAATAGAGCAAATGGTAGAGAAGACTGAAGAGATAATGGTGAAAAATTCTCCAGAATCTTCAGACAGAAAGTGCCCACTGAATGTTGAGTAGAATAAATAATAAATCCACACTTATACATGCTGGTCTACAGCTGTAGAATGTCAAGAGTGAAACAAGAAAATCTTGAAAACTACGAGAGGAAAGAGAGATCGTCCATCTAGAGGATTCTGGACTTGGAGAGAGAAGCAGTAGCTGGATGACTTTGAGTTACATCCCACTGATAAGAGGATGGCTGTATTACAATAAGAGAGGACACTTGGGGGTATTTTGTGTATGGAAAGAAAATTATGTGGGTATGCGGGGAAGACTATCAATTATTTTGCACACCTCTTCTGAGCAACAGTCTGTCCTTTCTAACCCTTTGGTTCACATGCGCGCTCCATTCTCTTCTAAAGCCTGCTCCCAAACACTGTTTATTAGCCCAGGGAAGGATCCTTGAGCTAAGGTGACCGATCACAACAGCTCACTCTAGGCCTCAGCTGAGGCACCATGTTGGGTGAATAAGAGCCTTTCCTTGAGAGTTTTGACCTTGAGACCAGAGAGAGCAGGTCCTAGAAGCAAAGCTGTGAGAGGTGAGCCACAGGTGCTCTCAAAAGCCATGCTTCCTGCCACGTGGACAATGCCAGTCTGAGAGAGAATAAGGTTGTTCTGTAGAGAAAAACAAAGATGAAAGAGAGAGAGAGAGAATCCTGTCAATGTGTAAGAACGATAGGGTCCTAGTTGTATCTCTGCTCGTCCGATCTTTTATGAATCTTCCCTAAATTCTCCACTTTAACTAAACTTATAAAACTTAAATTTCTACTATTTTCAGCCAAATGAATCTTAGTTAGTGGAATGATAAGATTGACACTTTATTATTCTTGAAGTATTTGCATGTTTTCTTTGGGGGAAACGTCTTTGTTTATTTATCGTCTGGGTCTTATATATTTTTTTGTTTGTTTCTTTTAAATATGCGGTATTCCCAAACCAAATTTCTATTCTCCTGATCCCAATCCACTTTCTTTTCTCCCTTTCTCCACCGAAGGCTTCCTCATCTTTACGCACACCCAAGCCAAGGACTTCAGTATCGTCAACTCCTTCTGCTTTTGATTTCATGCCCCCAGCACCGCGCAGCCATCAAATCCCATCAATTCTGCCTGTGCAAGCACCTCTCAGATCCATCTATTCACTTTAACAATGATTAACCCACCCAATGACAGGGCTCCAGGCAACTCTCTCATTTGCTGCTCAGTGTAATTCAGTGTAATTTTCTGGAGGGGAATTTGGAAATGTATTTCAATCATCTTTAAAATAGTTCTATTGATACTTTTGACTCAGCAGTTGCACCCTATGAATAAGGGGGTGGTGGTAAAAGATAAGAACAAAGACATTTTTAGAAAGCAAGAACATGGACAATGACATGTTTTAAAATAATATTTAATAAGATGGAGTGTTGCTTAAGATATAATGTTAAATAAGAAATGATATGAAACATATTTGTACACAGTATGATTCTAATGTCATTAAAATATATGTCAGATTCAGTGATTATGCAAAATTTGATATGATCTATAGGCTTTCATTCCTTCCACCCTCATTCTCAAACCACGGCCCACCACGGGTCCCTTCTGAGAATGAGGTGGGTGTGGTTAGCAAGTGACAGCCTCAAAGTCATTTGAGGCTTTTCTAATTCAGTGTACAGAATGCTGAGTGCCGTATAATTTTCAACATCTTCACACTGTACATCCTGTGACAATATAGACTCCCCTCCAGTTGCTGTCTTCCGTTACTTTCACAAGAATGCAACCCCACACTTAACACAATTTAACTTTTATCCCCACACGTAATCCCATTTTGGTGGGATTTTAATGCATTTGTATATCTAATAGGGAAAAAAATAGGTAAACACACCAAAATGTTAATAGTGGCTAACTCTGCAGGATGAAGTTTGTTGATTTTAACATGCTCCTGTATCTTTAAATATTTTTTTAAAATGTAACTGTCAATAGCTGTTTAGCATTCCACCATACGGATACACTCCAACTTAGTTAATCAAACCCCATTCTTGAACACTTAGAGAACTTGCCATTTCCCACTATTGTAAACAATGCTGCGGTGAACATCTTGGTATCTACATCTCTATGCCAGCTGGGTCCTGCAGAATTATACAGGCCTGAGCCAAAACAGCTCCTGTCTTCCAGGACATTTCCTCCTTTGTAGAGGAGAGCAGACACTTAGAGAAACAACTGCAATGTGAGACACAGTGTGGTTAGTGCCTTATCAGAGGAGAAGATTCAAATCCAGGCAAGGAGCAGGCTGCCTGGAGGAGGGGGCATTTGAGCCAACGTCCTTAGGTACAGAGCTGGCAAGAGAGCTGATCTTCCCAGTGGTCACAGAGAGTTGATCTCAGTGAGCTACTCCAGTGGCCTTTGCACCAGAGCCTGAGAATCTGGGCCCCCGGTGTCAGGGCCTCTTGGGAACATGGCAGCTCTCATCAAGGGACAGGAGTGTCCTCTCCCCTCTACTGAAGCCTGCTAGTTTCCCCATCCTCCTTCCAGACCTATAAAGTCCACTCCACCATCAGCGCCCCTGTGTCCAGACAAGGGGAGGTGTCTCCAGAGCCCTCCACTGCCTCCTTCCCTCTGCCCCCCGGGGAGCAGGACAGAGGGGCTATTCCCTGACAGTCCTGAGCCACAGGGCAGGCGCACAAGGCTCCGGATCCTCAGCTCTCAGCACCTCCTGCAAAACGCCAGCTCCTGGGGTCAAAGGAATGTTGAGCAGTCTTTGGAATTTTTCAGAGAGAAACAAGCACTTTCGAATTCCATTCTGGCCTCCTGAGCTGGGCACACTGCCCACAGCCTGGAGCCCTGAGTCTTCCTGAGCAGGCATCTGGGAGCACTGGGGGACTTTTCAGTGTTTGTTTTCTCCTCCTGCTGGCGGGGCTGTAAGGACACCATTACAGTGAGGTCATGGAGCCCTGCCCCGCTGCGTCCATCCGTCAGTGGCCGAGCAGCCGGGATCTTGCAGTCGGTGCTGGCTGGATGTGCCAGGGGCTGGGTGGGGTCTGGAAAGACTGAGGAGCAGAGCCCAGGCTGCACCCCTCAGGACCGCCCTGCCCCTTCACTGCCAGGTCCTATCCCCTACCCCGGCGCCCAACCTCCGTCAAGGGCCTCAGGGCCACACTCTGTCCAGCTTCCTGGGGCCTGCAGGGACACGTGGAGAGCCCAGTTTTGGCTTGGTTGAGATAATCCACTGATGTCTTGCAACTAGTTCTTAGCGCAAACAGAACCTTCAGGGAAGCCTTCCTGCCCCCCCCCCCGCTCTCCCCCCGCATCGCCCCACCACCATCACATGCACGAAATGAAGTTTCCCTGTTATACACTTTCATGGCACCCTGTGCCTCTCCTTCAGAGCTCTGGCCTCTGTGGTTAATAATAGTTATTCGAGTATTTGCTTCACATCTGTCTCATTGATAGACACCTTGTCCCTTGAGGGCAAGAGCCCTGTCTGTCGTGTTCACTGTTGTATCCCCAATACTAAGCACGGTATTTGATATGTAGTAGGTACTTTATGGACTTCGTTATGCCAAGCAAAGTTTCCCAAGGGGGTACAAGGATACTGCCCCCAAAGGTGCTCCTCCCAGGACATGAGCTCCCCTGGGATCCCCTTCAGATTTGATGAGACCTCAGCCCGGCCCCACTTAGAGCCTCAGTTTCCCTGGGTTCCGGCTCTCCCACTGTCAGCCTCATCTACAACCAGAGAGTCAGGAGACCAAAGGGTCCTTGCTTGTAATTAAAGCTCCTCTGTCTGTGATCAGAATGCAGGTCTCCTGGCAAGGGTGACCTGACCTGGCGAGGGTGACTTTTGCAGACACCAGCTGTTTCAACAGCCCCACTGCCCCCTATTTCAGGTTCCTTTGTCATCCTGGCTCTGGGGTGGCCCTGACTCTATATGCACACCTCCCATCTACCTTAGGTTTGTGTCAGGTTCAAAAGTTCTCCGAGCCCATCATGCTGTTATTTCATCTGTGCCTCCCAATAGGACTTGAGGGCCAAAGCATAAGCCTTCCCATTTTACGGAAGAGGAGACTGTCCCTGAGAAGTGACCTTCTCAAGGTCATGGCTGGGAAATACTGGGTCACGTTTCTAGCTCCAGGGGCAGAAGGAGGGAGTCAGGTAGAGAGTGGGAGGTTAGGACCCAGGAAGGAGGGAACCTAGGCCAGGCATCTCAGAAGGAACTGGAAACAAGACAGCACCTACACCCTCTAATCAGAATCCTGCACTTCATAAACCAGACCATTTTTATAATTCGTATGTTTTCTGTGTTAATTTTCTCACATAGTAGGAAATAGTAAAACCTCAAGAAAGTTCCAGGTGACCTCAGCTGTGCAGAGGGAAGCCAAAGGAATGGGGTTTGTACCTGTGCTTGTGCCAGAATGTTGAAAGGGACAGCAACCCAGGGCAAGAGAATCATAAAAGGGAGAGGGTTGAGGGCACAGAGGAGCCATTTTTTTCACTGTCATCCCTACCCTGACCCCAGGCACCCGCAGAAGATCAGAACTTAACTATAGAAAACCTGGGTTTTTCTTGTCATTAGATGAAGTTGGTTTCCTTAACCACCTCGTAAGGTCGTTGTGAGATTCCATCATTCACATGACAAGTATTCATTGAGGTCTAGGTGCCTGGGATGCACCAGGGAACACTTGTGCAGTTTATATTCTAACGAGAGGAGATGGAATACCGACATTAAACAAGAAATCAGTAAATTACATGGTATGCTAGAAGGTGTTAAGTACTGTGGGAGCAGGGTAAAGGGTGAGGGCGTACTGGGTTTGTTGGGGTAGCAGTGCCAACTGCAGTGGTCAAGGCAGGCCTCATAGGGTAGGGGAGATTGAGTTGCAGGGGTGTCAGGGAATGTGTACCCCAGGCAGGGGGAGACCAGGCACTGAGTGCTGAGGAACAGGGGTTGTTCAGTGAGGCTGGGGCTGGGAGAGTGAGGGGGAGAGTGGTGGGAGCAGAGGTCAGAGGGGTGAGGGAGTGGGCAGATCGTGAGCTGCTTGCTGGCCATCGCACAGACTTGGGTGAGTGAAATAGTGAGCTATGGATGGCTTGATCCCTCTAGCTACTGTGTTGAGAAAAGAGTGAAGGGTCTAATGAGAGACATGATGGGAAGCCAATGGAATATGCCAAGGGAGGGGTCATGGCAGCTTGGACCTGGGTGCAGTGATAGGAGGTGATGAGAAGAAGTGAGGCACTAGATAAAGGGAGAAACGACAGGATTTGCTAATAGTTTTGGTGGGGGATGTGAGAGAAAGAGGAGTCAAGGATGACTCCACAGTTTCTCTTCCAGGAGATGACTCCCGGAAGGATGGAGTTGCCATTAACTGAGATCATGCCTGTTAGTATAGCTACTGACCACCTACTCTAGGCCAGGTCCCGGGTCATCTACTTTGCTCTCTGATCCAATTCAATACTTACAACCCCATGAGGTAGGAATTAGTCCCTTCAGCCCAGAGAAGGTACCTCACTGACCACGTCACTCAGTAAGTAAGAGGCAGATCCTGGATGCCCCAGGCTGGTCTGACCTCACGGGGTGGATGTGCACATCCCGTCCCCAGAATACCAGTTCCCTTGCCTCGCCTGACCTTGGCTGGCCTTGTACTTGACTCCCTCTTTCCCCTACATCAAGCTGTCTCAGAGCGACAGAGCTCCCAAGCCCTGATGTTTTATGTATGCTGGGGACTTCTCCTGGACACACTTTAAAACTCCTTACTTGGATATCTGAAATTAAGTCGGGGGGTGGCCAAAACTAGGATGTTTGGGAACTTCCTCAGAGGCCTTGGGCTGACAGGTGGTCCATGAGTCAGGGAGGTGACAGGTGGGAGAGAGCGCAAGGGGACTCAGCAGCTGTCTCAAGAAAAATGTGGGATTCTTGTAAACACAGTCATCTCTGAAACACCCTTCCTCACCATCACAGCGCCTACACTGGAGGGGCTGCTTTGTCACCCTCAGGATTTCTCTGCCCTTCTAGATCACCAGATTCACAGTTTACAGGCAAAACACGTGGACTCAGAGGGTTGACCCTGATCGCACTCAGATATGGGGGCAGTGCGTGCATGCATGCGTGTGTGTGTGCTTGTGCATATGTGTCTAGGGAGGGGGGATTGGAAGAGTGGAAATCTACCAGCACAGCATGATTTCAGGAGTCTGAACACCACCATCCTAGCCCAGGCACATCCTGGACCTCCTTTCAAGGGTGACTTCAAGAAGGACACAGAGGGGCTTCTCCTACATATCAGAGCAGAGCTCTGCCCATCCAGGACCAGGCCCTGTGCAAAAGTTTCAGCAAGAGGCTGCTAAGAGCCAATTTTGCAAGGAGCCCAGACTAGGGGTTCCTGGATGGATTCTGGGTTCCTTGCTAAAGTTGTGCTAAGAAGTTGGATATAAAACCCTGCCACCTGCCCGAGTCACAAAGGAGACCTTAAACATATAAAAGCACTTTATGCCAGGCGCTTTCACACACACACACACACACACACACACACACACACACACACACACAC
>NW_021703774.1:84813702-85031629 GCF_005190385.1 Monodon monoceros | reverse complement strand
CACACACACACACACACACACACACACACACACACACACACACACACACACTCTCCTGACTATGGAGTAGGGATCATCCCCACTTGGACAAAACTGAAGCTCAGAGAGGTCAAGAGAGGTTCAGAGGTCACACAGCTGGAGTTCCCGATTGTACCCTCAGATGCCTGACTTCAAAGTTCCTGAGGCCCAAGGTATTTGACATCTCCAGCACCCATACCTCAGCCCTCCTCAAATCCC
Source organism: Monodon monoceros (assembly GCF_005190385.1). Taxonomy (NCBI): domain Eukaryota; kingdom Metazoa; phylum Chordata; class Mammalia; order Artiodactyla; family Monodontidae; genus Monodon; species Monodon monoceros. The sequence continues at coordinate 85,031,392 of NW_021703774.1, read as the reverse complement.
CTTCCTTTTTGGGCCCACAAGTCTGCTGAGGAGCAGTTCTGGGTCAATCTGGCTTTCTCACCAGAGGCCTTACCCTCTCTGGAGCCTCCCCGCCAGTCCAGGGATGGGGGTAAGCCTGCAGGGATGGCCTAAGCCTTGGGAATGGGAAGGGAGGGGGTTGTGCTGACACATCTTTGGAATTTTTCTGACTTCCCTGTCCTTTGGGGCACAGAGCAGATAAGGACTGGGCATGTGGGCGAGGAAGGGGCATCTCTCTCCTTAGAAGGTGGTCCTGGGGCTCAGTGCAGTGACCTTTATTCCCTCCGATATCCTGAGACCTATTCTCTCCCCGTCTCACCCCCAAGCCTCTGCGCCCAAGCAAGGCATTTGTCTCCCAGGGCTCTCTTTCAGCAAGGGGGACACTGGTTGTGTCTTCCGGCCCCACTGCTGAGACTCTTTTCCCAGTTGCCCTGAGTGTCTCCCCTCTGGCCAGGCCCCTGGACCCTACCCAGCATCTTAGGTCAGTTTCTCCCATCAGAGAAGAAACACATTTTGTTTCGTTGTTGGGTTGATGTGCCACACATCCCAAACGTAGTTGCCTGCTTGATGAGGCCCTATACAGAAGGTGCTTATCCCAAAGGATGGAATTGCTAGAACGGTGCTGTCTGATCTCACGCAGGGACACTCTGTACAGAGCCTGCCCCTTGACTTTGCCAAAAGTTCAGGCAGATTTGATCTCCTCGACTCATGGTTTCAGGACCTCGGAAGGCCAGTTCAGAGGTGCTTGGATCCCTAAATTCCCAGCACTGGTGGGTGATGACCAGGGCCATCTCTAAGCCTTGGTGCTGAGATTTGGACAAGATCGGGTGCGTTCAGGGTGGTATGGCCGTAGACACCCTGAGATTTGGTATGGGGGTGGAGATACTAAGCGTGGTCAGATCGGGCCTCTGGGATGTGGCAAGACAAACACCTTCCCTGCTTAACATGTGGCTGGCTCTCCCCAAAGCTGGGTGTCCCCACTTCTACATTTCTTCCTAAACTGTCCCTGACGACTCCATCGGTCTGGAGCAGAGTCTGCTCAGATTCCATCTGTGGGGAGCTGCCGTGAAGAGCCGGGGGATTTGCACGTGCAGTGGGCCCTGGTGGAGGCCAGAGACAGAGCCCGGGAAGGGGTGGGGCAGGCACACAGACAGCCTCTGTTGGCCTGGGAGGCTGAGAACGGTGACCAGTGCAAACCCCGTTGCTTTCAAATAACCTCAGGCTGAGGGGGAACAGCTCATCTTTGTCCTGGTTGGTGCTAATGTAGATCCTGCAGCCCCTAACCCCCCAGTTCTCCTTTTCTTGCCCACTGCAGCCTTGGAACTGGGGTTGGGTGGGGAGGGGCAGGGGAGAGGTGAGGCCCAGGACCGAGGCACCTGGTTCCCAGAAGAGGCTGTGGTTCTGGCCCCTATGGCCTCTGAGGTGTGACCCCTCTTACCTAGTGGTCATGGGTGGGCCCCACACCCATCCCTATTGTCCTGGGCCTCCACCTCCACCTCAGCGAGTTCTCAAGGCCCTTCTCTTTGTCTAGCAACTGGGCTGCAGCTCTGTGCTATGCACAGTCTGAATCTTGGAGGATCAGGGAGCCTTGGTGTATGGATAAAGAACCCAAATCCTGAGACGTGAAGTGACTTGCCCAAAGTCACACAGCTGATGTGTCACTGAACTGGTTGACTTTCCACACTCTTGGAAGACTCCTCTTTGCACTTTTTCATCTTGGTCCTTCCCAGACCCCAACCCACCCAAGAGAGCCCAGGCTTGGCTGGGATGAGCAGTCTTCTGCACACATGTGGTGATTATCAAGCAAGCGTTGCCTCGCAGGGTTTCGCAATGAGCCTTGCGGTCTGCTTAACCCATTGGACTTGGAGCTGCAGGAGGGCAGGGGCCTTCCGTGCTTTCCTGACCGCTGCCCAGGTCACTGCCCCACCCAGGCCCAGAACCAGGGCCCAGCAAATCCCTGCTCAATGAGAGAGGGGATGTGTGCAGGCCTGGAGAAGAACCAGGCTCAGAACGTCAGGCTTTTTCCCCTCAGAGGGAACAGAGCAATGAATTGTGCAGGAAGGAAGAGGAAATGTTTGTAGGAACAGGGACTTGTAAAACAGGGAGGTGGCCAAATTCATTCAGATTGGCCTCGGAGCAGGCTCTGCTCACAGAACCAGCTGAAATACTCCAAACTGAAAGCCAGCGACGTCTCCCCAGAGAGGCCAAAGGGGACAGGCCAGGCGGAGCCGGCAGTGGCAGGATCAGGCACAGAAGACATCGAGCTGGCAGAGGGTGCCAGGGAGAGGTTTGTCGGCCCTCAGGGAACAGGCAGTGGGACTCTTCTGGGAGGTCTTCCTACCAGGATTAATTAAGCCCTGCTACTCGCCACTCAGCCAGCCAATCGGCCCAGTAACTGGTGTGTATCCAGCTTTCCCATGAGCCCAGTGTGGTGCTAGGAGCCTGGGAGGGGTGGGGAGGCAGGCACCAGAAAGAGAAGCCAGTGTCTGCCTTCGGGGGGGCCTGTGAGATAGTCGGGGAGAGCAAACAAGCACATACAAATCAGATCATGGTGAGAATGGTTAAATAGCAAACCATGGGCGACCAAATACAATAGGAGACTGGGGGGAGGGTGCTCTCCACTGCGCGTAAACGTCAGGCATCTGCTCTTTTATTTCCTTTCTTTCCTTCTACCATCCCCCCACCCCCACAAACACACACACACACACACACACACACACACGCAGCGTCTCTACATAACAGGGCCAGCAGTGAAGGCTAGAGAATAACTTCCCATAACTCATAACTCTATGAGGCCTTGGCGACACCCCAGCTCCAGTCCTGAATTTACAGCTCTCAGGGTACTCACACTGCTGACCACCCACCCCAGGACACCACCAACATCTTAAATTTATTGACTGATGGACTGATTATCAACGTGCGAGCAGCCAGTACACATGGCTAGGGGAAAGATGGCACACAGGCAGGAAAAAACAGAGCAACTTGGCAAAGTGCAAACAGCCTCATGTACAAGGAAGGGAAAGGATTAGAATCGTTCTTCAGTGAGACTTCCCAGAGCGGATGCTTTGGTTCCCACTTTTGAACCTTCACTCTTTCCCCACAGCTGGAACTTCCCCACCTCCTCGCACCCAACATGTCCCTCCCCTATTTTGAAAGTGACTTCCAGGGAAACAGTCACCAGGTCCCACATCTGACTCAGGCCATCGCATCTGCCCCCTCTCTGTATTCAAGTCAGGCACCCAGCTGTCAGTCCAGAGGGGCCAGGATCTGACTGCCTGGTCTGTCTTACGTATAAGCAGTTTTTCCACTCATTAAACTCTCCGGGGCATCAATTCGAGGCCGGGCTCTGGGCTATGTCAGCTGCAGGCAAAGTGGGACAAGCTAGGCCTTGCCGCACAGAAGCTCACCATCTCCTTAGGGTGAGAAAACATAAACCCACCAGCGTGAACTTAACCTTGCGAGGCAGCCTGGATTCAATGTCAAATGAGCGGAAGAGTCATCACCTTTTCTGTTTTGTTTTGTTTTGTTTATTTATTTATTTTTTTGCGGTATGCGGGCCTCTCACTGCTGTGGCCTCTCCCGTTGCGGAGCACAGGCTCCGGACGCGCAGGCTCAGCGGCCATGGCTCATGGGCCCAGCCGCTCTGCGGCATGTGGGATCTTCCCGGACCGGGGCACGAACCCGTGTCCCCTGCATCGGCAGGCAGACTCCCAACCACTGCGCCACCAGGGAAGCCCTTATTTGTTTATTTTTGTTTATAGCAGCTCTAGAAACAAACCAAATGTCCCCCCCAAATCACTTTAAAAGGCTCAGAGGAGGAAGAGGTTTCTGAGGGCTGGAAAACTGCCCCCAGCTTCTTGAAGAAGCTGGGTCTTGAAAGAACTGGACAGGTAGAGAGGAAGGGAGGGAATTCAGGAAGGGGGAATTGCTTGAGTCAAAGGGTGGAAGAAGGGCTTCCCTGGTGGCTCACTGGTTAAGAATCCACCTTCCAATGCAGGGGAAAAAGGGTTCGATCCCTGGTCCGGGAAGATCCCACATGCCGCGGAGCAACTAAGCCTGTGCGCCACAACTACTGACCCTGCACTCTAGAGCCCGTGTGCCACAACTACTGAGCCCACGTGCCACAACTACTGAAGCCCACACACCTAGAGCCCGTGCTCCGCAACAAGAGAAGCCACCGCAATGAGAAGCCCGCGCACCACAACGAAGAGTAGCCCCTGTTCACCGCAGCTAGAGGAAGCCCGCGCACAGCAACAAAGACCCAACGTAGTCAAAAAAAAAAAAAAAAAGGGTGGAAGAGGGTAGATCAAACTTGGCAAATAGATGGCACACATGACACCGCTCTGCTATCGCTTGTCGGTGGATGACACTGTTGACTGATTGTTATGCTGCTTCCCGCCAACCCTGAGTGCAGACTCCTTCTCAATGCTGCCATCACCAGCTGGTTAATGTGGGAATAAGTGTAGTGGCCCTTTCTGGCTTAGAGAAAGGGGCCTCTGAGACCTGAGAAAATGGATGAGGCTGGAGCAGGACGCTGTGTGTGGAGGAGTGGGGAGGAAAGGCAGAGCCGTGGGGTTGCAGGATGGCAGACCTGAACGGACCGGAGGAACCAATTCCCACATTTTCACTTACAGAGTCCGAGGCTACTAGTACTTGTCCGAGGTCTGTGGGAGTACCTGGCAAAGGTGTTGGTGCTCAGGCCTCCTGACTGCTGGGTCATATGCTAGGGCCAGCTGTTCAGAAGGGTTTTGGCTGCCCAGCTGCTGAGCTTGTACCTAATCCTTTACGATCTGGAGCCGGCCGCGTAGGAGCCCAAGGCAAAGGTCTTCTGAGCTCACTCTCTACCCCAGCCCACCTTCTCTCCTCCTTTTCCAAACTCCCGTTGCTCAGGAAGCCCACAGTGGGGCAGTGCTGGGGAGAGGGCATGCGCTGGCTCGGCGGGACCTCCAAGGTGGACTTCCTCTCACCCATCTCCCCGCAAAGGAAGGCACTCCTCCCCCTGGAGCCCTCCCAGGCTCACTGGGCACCAGCGAAAGGCTTCCCACTCAGCTCCCAGGCCACAGGGAGACAGTGAAGGTTTTAGAGCATGGGAGTGTTATGATGAAAATGTTATTTATAAAATATTATTATGAAAAATTAATCTGTCCTGTGCCTTCTGGGAGAGAACGCCTCCCATTGGGATATTCCTGAATGGGTCGAAAGCTCTGCGAAATGGCTCCAATGGCTCCACAGGACAGAGGACCCACTGAAGATGGGGGCACTAGGAGAGGGGTCCTGCATATCTGGGGTGGAAAGGAGAAAGATGTTTTACTCTCAGGATCAAATTCCTGAGGTCAAGGCCCATGGAGGCTCCTGGGAGGGATAAGGAGAGGAGACTAGGAATCACACAGAGCTGGAAGGGCTTTGGAGAGCTGTCAGACCCCATAACACCCAAGCCGGGGTAGACTGGTAGTTGTTTTGCTGTTTGTTTCCTTGAAGTGGATGTAAGTAAAGAAGTATGTTGAGGCTTGTTTGGGGGGTAGAATGAAGTGGGGAGACTGTGGCCCTTTGTGCAAGCAGCTTCTGGGGGTCTGAGAAGGGGAATGTAGGAGGCAAACTCCAAGCAAAAGAGGGCGTGGTGGCAAGGAGGGGCACAGAGACAAAAGGGGTCAGCCAGGAAGCCCCCCAGCCTGAGAAGGGGCAGAGCTGAGCAGCAGCGCTTGGACACCACCATTAGACCACCAGCCGCTAGAGGGTGGGGACCACACCCCCAACTTCCTCAGCCCATAGTCCCAGGCTCTGGAGACTGGACACCTAGCCATGACCTTGCTGAACTAGGATTGACTTTCTCCTTTTTCCCAACCATTTCCCAAATCATAAACAGCTCTCCCACTTATAGAAAGGGGCAGGGAGGGGACAGCATTCTCCCTGCCCATGGAGGGGCCATCCGAGTGAAGGTAGAAGGGTCTGGTACCAGAGACATAAGCTAATTTTTCTCTTCAAAGGTCACCACTGATGTCCCATTTTCCAACCCCAGCTTCCACTTAGCGCTCACCCTCTTGGGGCAGCTGTTGTTCAATCTTTGCTTCTTTAAACCTTATTGCCTGGGCTTCCAGCCTTTGCACCTTCATGGTTCTCCCTCTACAGCTCTAGTTCTTCTTTCTCTACTTCTGTGTAGTTTACTCTTCTTCCTGAATCCCTTAAGCCAGGTGTCCCCAAAATTCTGCCACTGGTCTCTTCTCCTGGACATCTCCATGGTCTCCCTGGGGACCCTCTCCACTAGTCTCAGCTTTGATGGTCAACTTGCTTGTTGGTGACTCTATAGCCCTGATCACTCCTTCAATTCTAGGCCCTCATTTGCAAGAGTCTGCTGGACAGGTGTAGTTGGAAGCCCTCCACAATCCCCAGGTACAACACATCCATTGTTGGAGAGCTTCCATGAGACTTGGGGGGAGCCAAGCCTGGAGACAGGCTGCCCTGGTGGCCGGGGCTTTGCCTCAGGTCACCAGCACCAGGCCCGCCATCATCCTGCAGGAGGCTGCCTGCCCTCCCTCTAGTCTCTGGTCACTCTGCCTCCTGACTCAGACAGTGACAGGGTCTGAGTCACTGATGTTGGACCTGGAAGGCTGAGGTACCCCACTGGGGAACAGAGTGGTGGGTAAATTCTAAATCCATCTGGAAACCATTCCAGTTCTGCGGAGTGCTCTGTGCTGAGAGCTCACGGGAAGATAAGAGGAGACCTCCCAGGCTGAATGGTGAAGAACGTTACTCTCTCATTCATCCCTGAAATATTAATTGAGTTTCTCCGCTGGGCTAGGGACTGTGTTAGGGGCTCAGGATACAATGGAAAAGACAGACAAGGTCCTGCTCTCGGGGAGCTCAAAGTCTATCAGAGGACTGGGCACCGAGCAGGTGATTAGAAATTGATGAGTGCCCCGAAAGAGAAGCATGGGATGGAGGGGGAGTGAAGGACAGGGGTTGAGACCCAAAGAATTATTAAGAGCTAAGAGGAGAAGTGAGAGACAAGATTGTTCCAGGCAGAGGGCAGAGCCCATGGGAGGGCCCAGGGCAAGGTGGGCTCAACACTTTGGAGGACCTGAGAAAAGCTCAGAGTGGCTGTGGAATGCTGAGAAAGTGACCCTTAAAGAGGAGGGAGAGGTGGGCATGGGCCATGTCACACATGACGTGGGGGGCCATGGTCAGGATTTCAGACTCTGGAATTTAAATCAGTGAAAGCCATGAGAAAATATGCCTTTAAATAAGATATTCGGGACTGCCGTGTAGCAATCACATCCCAAGGCCCACAGAGGACACTGCAGCGGGTACAAGATGGTGGCAGCCTGCATTAGGGAGATGGCTTTCGCTGGAGCCGAGCAGTCAGATTTTAAGGATATTTTGGAGGATTCAGGAGCTAAAGAAGAGCAGGGGAGTCAAGGACAACTTTGCTTTTTTCACTTGTATAACCCCCTGCGTGGTCAAGTTCATTCCATGGGAAGTTTGGTCGTGGATCCATGAAGTGGAGATGCCTCTGGGGCCTTGAAGAAAGAGATCAAGTCATGCAGGCTTTGCCAGATGCAATAAGGGTGCCCAGTTCAACTGAATTTCAGATAAACAAAAAATAATTTCTTAGTATAAATCTGTCCTAAACATTACGTGGGCCAGGGTCATATTAAATTTTTTTTCAGTGTTTACCTGAAATTCAAAGTGGACTGGGCATCCTGTATTTCTATTTGCTAAATCTGACAAACGAGCAATTGTGTACCTGGATCTGAAACACAAGACAGAGGTCTAGACCGTGTCAGCATAGAGCAGCAGCATCAGCCGTGTAGGGGTGGCTTAGGGTCAATCTAAGGAGGAGACAAAGCCTAGAACAGGGTCTGATTAACTCCAAAGTTTAGGGCTCGGGTAGTGGAGAAAGGAGGAGGAAAAACAGGGGAGCACCACAGAAGCTGACAGTAGTAGAAAGAAGAAATGACCCTCAGCAGAAAAATGAAACACACAAGGGCTAAAAGCATTCATGGGAAGGATGGGGGAGTCATTAGTGGTCTTGGTGACAGCAGTTTATTTATGTTTTGTGATGGTGGAAAACACATCACAGTGAGTTGAGGACTAAACGGGAGGGCTTGAGATGTTTTCCCACGAAGGAGAAGGTAGGAGCTGGAAGAAGAGGTGGGCTCAGAGGCGGGCTTGATTTAGTATTAGAGACCTGAACTTGTTTAAACGTTGATGGGAAGCCATGAACAGAGAGAGAGAAGTTGAAGATGAAGGAAGAGGAAACATGCAAGGTCCCTGAGATGGCGCTAGGGCTGGGATCCAGAACATAAGTGGCAAGATTAGATAGAAGGATATACATCTTCCATCAAGCCAGGAGGCAAAGTGGAAAGGAAGGCTCCAGGCGGGTTGGTGGGAGGATGGCAGTATGGTGAATGACTTCCGGCCTCCAGGTTCCTATTTCACCTTTGAAGGGGGTGGTGATACCATCTGCCGAGAATTAAAACGCAAGTAAAATAAGTTGGAGTTTTGAGAACAGGGTGTAAGTTTTAAAAAGTGGGGCTTCCCTCGTGGCGCAGTGGTTGAGAGTCCGCCTGCCGATGCAGGGGACGCGGGTTCGTGCCCCGGTCCGGGAAGACCCCACATGCCGCGGAGCGGCTGGGCCCGTGAGCCATGGCCGCTGAGCCTGCGCGTCTGGAGCCTGTGCTCCGCAACGGGAGAGGCCACAACAGTGAGAGGCCCGTGTACCGCAAAAAAATAAATAAATAAAGTGGTTGCACAAGGAGTTGAATAGATGTAGGCTAGGGAAAACATAGTGGGCGGTGCTGAGGACAACCTTGCTTGCCTGATTTGACTGGTGCTCAGTGAGCACCAGTGATGGTGGCTCCAGTCAGCTGGCTGGTGTGGTGATTCTTCTCCAGCAGACATCACCCACCACACAGGTACAGTTCAGAGGGAAAGGATGGTGTGATAAAGGGCAGTTTGTATTAAAGGCAAGAGTGAATAAAATTCTGAGCTGTGCAAGCTAAGGTGTGATGGGGGCTGAAGAAAAAAGAGGGCTGTTGGATAGGGAGAGGGCGGAAAGGGTCGGAGACAGGTGCTCCTGAGGGGTTCAGAGGACAGGTGTAGGCCGACTGATCGAGTGAATAAGCTGAGAGGCTAGAAGGATGTCAGAATTAGTGATTTCATAGATGGGAGAGTTCTGGTAGTGACTCAGTCTGGGGAGTCGTGATGGGAGTGGATGGCCAAGACAGTGGGACAGAGGTCGTCAGAGATGGAGAAATCAAGCAACCAAGAGGCTGGGTCACTCTCCTGGACACTAAAGTCACCCATGGTGGTGGCAGGGCCTCCCTGTGTCCTCCACATGTCTTACCTCTCCTGGTAACACTTACCTGTTTGTCAGGCCACAGGGCTCGCTATGGTGGTGGGCGGGAAGAGGAGAGCTGGTAGTGGCTCACACTGGGAGGGGACTGTGAAATGTTTCAATAGTAGAAAGAGATTCTGTGTAACCTTGGAACAAAGTGGATTCCACTGAGTATTCCTACAGTCTATCCACAATCTGTCATCAATATTCATCAAGACTGAGAAAATCTAAGATTCTTTCTCTTCTCAATGTTACTCTGGAAGCAGAAGGAACTAGTATACTGGTAATAACACACGGTGGTATGCCTCACCTTTTTACCCCCAACTCCCAGAGCCTGCCCCGTCTCTTGTCTTCTTTCAGCTACTCTGGCGAGAAAGTTCAGTCTCACTTCCATATCCAATTGGCACTAACTTTGCTTCTTTCTATTCCCACTGCCCCTGCTCTTATTCATATCATTGTCATGTCTCCTCACATTACAGTTGCTTCCTAAATGATTTCTCTGCTTCCCTCCTACCACACCCTCCCCCCAGTTTTCCCCGGCTTCTCCCTCTTCCCAAGAGGCCAAGGCCAGAGAGAGGACACTCCTAGCAATGCTTTCTCCAAATAGACCCTTTACTCAGCCATTATATACTCCTAAAATGCTGCTTAGTTTACATGATTCCCATCCTCAGAATTTCTCAGGGCATCTCTGTGTCTACAGAACAAAGATCAAACTTCTCAGCATAGTATTCAAGACTCCTCTTGACCTGGCCCCATGTTCCTTGTCACCCAGTTCTCCTATTCTTTCCTCCACGTACTGGGTGCCAGCCCCTCTGGGTTGCTTTACATTAGCTCAAATAAGCGATATTCTTTCCTGACTCTGGGGATTTGAATCTGCTGTCCCCTCAGCCTGAGATGTCCCTCTTTCCGTTCTCCACCTGCATCCTGTAGGGCTTAGCTACAATCACACCTTCTTCCTGGTGCCTTATCTGATCCTCACCGTTCAGAACTAATCAGCCCTTCCTCTACAGCGAAGCCAGAAGGCTGTGCCGGTGTCTCTATTCAGCACGTATTTTTAGTTTTGTGAGCGGTTTAGAAGTCGTTCACGTAACACTTACACTGCAAATATGCTTAGCTGTATGAGCCACTGAGGATACAAAGAGAGAAGAGGTCCTACCTTGGAGGTGCTCATATTCTAGTGGGAGCGCTGGGGTGCTTGGCGAGCTGACGGGCGACGACAAAGGCTCGTGGTGCATTCTGAGAAAGGCCAAGGACTGGTAATTCCACCAGGGAGTGGAATTACAGGTTTGTATCCGTCTCCCCAGCTAGAACAGAAGTTCCTTGAGTTCAGAAAGATGCTATGCTTATCTCTAAAAGTCCCCACACCCCTGCCTCAGACCCTGTCAGGTCGTAAAAGCACCATGTGGTCGTAAAAGTTTAGGATGAAGCTCAGGCTCCCAGAAGACAGGAGCTGTGTCTCCCTCATTCTTTTATTCTTCCCCCTTCCACTGCCTTGTTCTAGTCCTGGTAGAGTCAGTGTTTGCTGAAATGAATTAAGAGAAAGAGTTGCTGGGAAGTAGCGGGTGTTCTGGGGACCTGTGAGTAAACAGTTGGCCTGGGAAGTGTCTCAGACCAGACAAGCACTCATGATTCACGGGACTGCTGTCTCGACCCAGGCACCAGTGGGTCACTACTCATCCCGGTGGGGCTCCCCGAGGCCGGCTGACTGACCAAGGCCTCCCAGCACCTGCCCACCCTGTAGCCACTCTCTCCTGCACGTGGCCAGATGCAGGGAAGGGCCCTTCTAGCCATCATGGCGGCGTCAGGAGCTACGGGGACCAGGCTGGAGTGATTCACAGCAACAGCAGAGAAGCGGCCTGAGAGGCACCCCCAGAACCTCCCCCCTGCCCTTCCCCCCATCACTGTGGATTGGGCCCCATCTTGGTTTGAGGGGCTGTGTGTCCAGCAGTTGTGGTGTCAGCCATCGAGTCACCCACCTTACGAAGAGGACGGGGGGGCCCGTCCCCTAAGGGTGGCTTCAAAATGACCCGACAAAGGGCTTGGGGAGTTGTGGGGAGGAAGTGTCTGCTCTGGGATCAAGTGCAGAGGTTTCCAGGAGACTGTGCCCTCCCTCTCTCTAACCCTCCTCCAATTTCTGCGTCAGTGAGTGTGGGGTGGTATGCAGAGGGTGAAGAAGTTATGAGAAAAGTTGGACAATGTCCTGAATTCCTGGGCTGAGGAAAATCCCCCCAGGACTCCACAGTTCCTACCAGGAAGTGGGAGATTCCCAGCAGCTTGTGGGGAGGGCTGGAGGGCTGCCAAATGGGGTCAGGGCTTCATTAGCAAGGGCACCCCCTCCTGAGGGAAGTCCCTGCTTATCCCCTGGAGGTAAAAGTGGGCTGTTGGGATCAAAGGTGCCCCTTCAAGGCTGGGATGCAAGGTGTTCAGTTCCCATGGTAGGTGGGCTGCCCCACCCCAAGCCTTTCCCCTCCCTCCCCACCCCTCCCAATGCTCCTCCTGGCATTTCTTTATTCCCCTCAGTCTTCCTCTCATTTTCCCGCTGGACCAGGAGAAAGCCAAGAGAGGGCCTAGGTTTGCATCCCTGTAGAGGGTCTGCAGGGCATGGTGAGAATAACTTGGGGTCTGGTCTGTGCTCCCCTGCCTGCAGCAGCCATGGACCCGGGCTCTGTCTGGGCAAGTCACTCAGATGCTCCAAGCCTAAGCTTGTTCTTCTGTAAAATGAGGATGTCCCTTTGCAAAGCTGCTTGAAGAGCCATTGTGTATAAGGGCTGTTTGCAGATTTGCTTTAGACACACAGCTATTCATTGATTCACGCATCCATTCCACGCAGTACTTATCAATGCCGACTATGTGTCAGGCAACCTTGCATTGCTAAGGATGTAGCAATGAGCAAAACAGACAAAACCCCCTGTCCTCCTGGAGCTTACACTTTAGTGAGGAAGACGAACAAGAAACTAAACAGCAAATGAGTAAACATTTAATATACAATAAATATAATTTTCTTCTCTGTAAGGACAAGGTGACATAAGGTGGGATAGTACCATCTCAGGATGCTCAGGAAAAGTTTCTCGGAGGAAGTGACTTTTGGACAGAGACCTGAGTATGGTAAGGGAGAGGGCCAGGCCACACTCTGGGGGAGAGCGTTCTAAGCAGAGGGAACAGCAGTGCCAACGCTCTGAGGCAGGGAGATGCTTGGCTCAAGGACCAGCCTGGAGACTGCGTGGCTAGAGTGGAGCAAACGGGCTGTGGCGGGGGATGAGGTCAGAGGAGAAGGCAGGGCAGGACTGGAGGGCCTTGTTTATCATGTTGAGGAGTTTGGTTTTATTCTAAGTAATGGTTTTGAGCAGGGGAGTGAACTGATCTGATGTATGGTTTTAAGATTACTCTGTTTGGGGAGTTCACTGCCAAAGTGGGACCAGGATAGCAGTTAGGAGGCTGTGATCATCATTCATCACAACCGATCCCCCCTCCCCTATCTCCATCCCCCTCCCCAGTTAGCATTCCAGAGCCTGGCACACTGTGCCTAGCTCCTCTCCTCTGCTACTCTCCTTGTTTACTCTTTACTATATCTGGAGTCTGTCCCCACATGCTACAGAAGCTGCCACCAGTGGCCCACTCCAAGGGTCTTTCTCAGAGGAGACCTCTCTGAGGCATTCCGTGATCTTAGCCTCTCCTCCTGCTGGGACTCTCCACTGCCAGGGCATCTTGGCCCTGCATGTACTATCTGGGGCCCCCGTCTGAGGTGCAAAATACAAATGCCTATACAAGGTCCACTCTCGACATCCTTCATCCGTCCTCTGGGGGCCCCTCTCCCTGGCCCTAGGCTTCAGTGTTGCCCTGAGGTCCCTCCCGGGTTCTGCCCCAGGCCCCTTCTCCTTCCACTCTGCCTGCATCCGGCTGTGACCCCCTCCTGCCCCTGCTGCTGGCATAGCTGTCACACTCCCTGGTGAGTCATTCCATCCCCAGTGTTCACCAGCTGCCCGCTCTGGGATCTCCTCAGGTGCCTTCCAGGTGAAGGTGAACCAGACAGACTGAACCCCTGCCCTGAGGGAAGTCACATTCCAGTGGTGGAGACAGAAGAACATGTAAACAACTTTACAATGGAATGTTGTGGAGTGATTAATGCTATGATGAAAATTAGAGCACGGTAAGCAGATAGAGAGCGATGGGGTAAAGGGCTACTCCAGATAGCAACCTGAATTAATTAAGTGCACAAACCATGTGGATGTCTGAGAAAAGAGTGTTTCAGGCAGAGGAAAGAGCAAGTGCAAAGGTCCTGAGGTGAGAAATGAGCTTGTAAAGAAGGCTACTGTGGCTGGAGCAGGGGGAGGGGTGGTGGCTGAGGCTGCCTCACATATAACTCCAGACTCCACGTCAGACTCCAGTTCCTCTGTCTTTCTGGACTTTCCCAGCTAGAGCTTCTACAGGCATCACCACAAATTCAGTGGATCCAAAACTTAACTCGTGTTCTTCCTCCAGAAACTATTCCTCTTCTTGTCCTCTGGACTAAACCATCCCCCATGTTGGTAAGCTGGGAGTAGCTGTGACGGCTCCTGGCCCCTTACCCCACACACCCAGCCAATCACAAGTCCATTAAACCCCATTTTAAAATATTTCTTGTACCTGTTTCCTCTTTTTCTGGATCAGGCTCCCACCCCTGTGATGAGGATATTATAAAAGCTAACCTCTGATAATTCTCTGAACAGAAAGATGGTCCATACCTGGAGAAAAGCTCAATAGCACAAAGCAGCATGTACTATGTAGAGAGGGAGCTAGGGCTGGGTGCAGTCAACTGGAGGAAGCAGGGCAGGCTTCATGGAAGAGGAAAGCTCGTCCTCTCCCAGTTCAATGACCACGTACACCTGGGCCCCCAAGTCTATCCCTCCAACACAGAACTCTCTCCAGAAATCTAGCCTTGCCCACCCTCTCTAGCACTTGCCTGCCCTGAGCAGCCCCTCCAGGAGCTCAAACTGAACACGTCCAAGTTTGCACTCATCATCCCCTGCCCGCAGACCTGATCCCCTCAGTAAAATAGCCTCATTGCCCATCTGCTTAATCAGAAACCTGGGAGCCACGCTTGACTCCTCTCCCCTCCACCCCTATGCCTAGGCAATCACCAAGTCCTGTTAGCTGTTAAGAACTTTGGACCCCTTCCTCTTGGCCTCAGCTCCCCAGCCATCACTCGGTTCAAGCCACCACTTCCTCCTGCCCAGACCATGTAAATCACCTCCTAATAGATCTCTGAACCTGTTGCTTGCCCTCCTCCCATCCATGGGCTACACTCTGGTCACTCTGGACCAGCTAAGGTGCAAATCTGCTCATTGTAAGCCTCTGCTATAAACTTCTCATTGGCTTCTCATGGCTCTTAGGATAAAGTTTAAACTCTGCAGGGCCCCTGGGTAACTCCCAGCCTCTCCTCTTGCGACACCCTCTCACACCCTCTACTCCAAACTTTATGATCAACTTTCAGTTCCTAGAATGACTGTCTCTTGCCTTAGGCTCTCCTACTTTCTGCTTCCTCTGGTCCCAGCATCCTTGCTGCCCCCTTCCCTCCCTGATTCCCTTGCCTACCTAACTCCTACTCACGCCTCAAGAAATCAGCAGCATCACCTCCTTCAGGAAGCCCTCTATGATCTTCTCAAGGCTGGGTGAGGTGCACCTGCCAGGTGTCACCCTAGCACCCTGAGCTCACTTTGCTCCATTGCAAGTGCCTGTTTATGTCTGTCTCATCCACAAGCCTGGCAGGTCTGTTAGCGCTTACCTCGTCTAGCTCGTCGGTGGTCAAAACCTCAGCTCTGGGCACAGGGCTTGGCATTCTAGTAGAAGGTGCTCAACAAATAGTTTTTGAGTGGATGGATGATGGGAGGATGGAAATGTGGTTTAGAGTATGGGTGCATCTAGGAAGGAAAAGGCATCACAGAGAGTGATGGAGAAGGGGCATGGCAAAGGCAAAGGTGGGGGGATGGCCATGGGTATGTCACGTTCAGGGGCAGAGGAGGCCACCTGATGGGAGTGGAGGGCAGGAGTGGGGTGAAGGGTGATGAGGTTAAGAGGGAGGTTGGGCTAAGCTAAGCCATTCAAACTTTATCCCAGAGCTAGTAAGGAGCCGCCAAAGATTACGAGAAAGCTGCGACATGGCCAAAGCCATGTTTAAGAACATCGCTCTCAGCTCGTTGGTTTGTGAGCCTGGAGGGGTGGGATCGGGAGGGTGGGAGGGAGGGAGACGCAAGAGGGAGGACATATGGGAACATATGTATATGTGTAACTGATTCACTTTGTTATAGAGCAGAAACTAACACACCATTGTAGAGCAATTACACTCCAATAAAGATGTTAAAAAAAAAAAAGAAGAACATCACTCTGGCGTGGCCTGCAGGGGATAGAGGAGGAGTTTGGAGAACACTCCCACTTGGAGGGCCCCAGGGGGCCTGTTCCAAGCCCCTCTTTCAGCTGGAACGCCCCAATCTAGCCTCAGACCTCTAGCAGCCTTGGGCCGTGGAAGGAAACCTCCTACCCCCGGCTTTCCTTCTCCACCACAGGGCCTGATTGCCCTCCCTGGTGACTCACCCCGGAGGGTCAGCTCTGAGCAGAAAGTCATTGTTGACAGGAAGAGGGGTCAGACTTTCCCTTCCCCGGAGGCTTCCTGGACACCAAGACAACAACTCAGGACAGCAAAGAGTGGGGAGGGAACCCCTGAATGAGCTGGGAGCATGCCCACCCAACCCACGTTACCCGCCCACCCACCCAGGACCCACGGTGCCACATGACAGCCAGCCTGACAGCACTAGTTGTCGGTGAGTCAGGCAGCCCTGGAAACCCTCTCACCGCCAGCTGGGGAGGTGTGAGGTCCACAGCGCCATTCCAGCCCTTGCAGGCTGGTCGGGGCGAAGGGGGTCACACCAGCCAGCTCTGGCTCTCAGGCGGACACTGGAGCCAGTGAGGGCATCAGAATGGGGACAAAATCCGGCAAGGCTTCTTAAGGAAGTGAGAACTGAAGGAGCGGGCAGAGGGCTGCAGGCTCCCAGAAGTGTGTATCCTGGGACTGGGACCAGGTCAACTAGACCTGGACCCTCTGACATAGAAGCTGGCAAGAATTAACTCACTGTGGCAGTTACCAAGGCAGGCTGGCTCCAACCCCCAAATTGTTGGAGTTTAGAATTTGTTCTCTATAGAAGAGGGACGCCACATGTGGTGGCCTAGTTCCTTGGCTAGACCATCCCACAGAATTCTATGGGAGCCAGAATGTTTAGTAAGAGAAAACTAAAGTGCCTATAGTTAATGATGCAGTATCATGCACTTACAATTTGGTTAAGAGGGTAGGTCTCCTGGTAAGTGTTCTTACCACAAAAACAAAGCAAAGCAAAACAAAACACAAAGGGACACAAGGAGACTTTTGGAGGTGATGGATATGTCCACTACCTCGGTCGTGGTGATGGTTTCATGCGTATATGTGTCTGTCCAAACTCAGCAAATTGTGTACATTAAATTTGTACAGTTGTTTGTATATCATTTACACCTCAATACAGATGTTGAGAGAGAGAGAGAAAGAGAGCAAGTTGGGAATGTAAATTGATACAGCCACTATGGAGAACAGGGTGGAGGTTCCTTAAAAAACTAAAATTAGAACTACCATATGACCCAGAAATCTCACTACTGGGCATATACCCTGAGAAAACCATAATTCAAAAAGAGTCATGTACCAAAATGTTCATTGCAGCTCTATTTACAATAGCCAGGACATGGAAGCAACCTAAAAGTGTCCATCAACAGATGAATGGATAAAGAAGATGTGGCACATATATACAATGGGATATTACTCAGCCATAAAAAGAAACGAAATTGAGTTATTTGTAGAGATGGACCTAGAGTCTGTCATACAGAGTGAAGTAAGTCAGAAAGAGAAAAACAAATACCATATGCTAACACGTATATATGGAATCTAAAAAAAAAAAGGTCATGAAGAACCTAGGGGCAAGATGGGAATAAAGATGCAGACCTATTAGAGAATGGACTTGAGGACAGGGGGAGGGGGAAGGGTAAGCTGGGACAAAGTGAGAGAGCGGCATTGACATATATACACTACCGAATGTAAAATGGCTAGTAGGAAGCAGCCGCATAGCACAGGGAGATCAGCTTGGTGCTTTGTGACCACCTAGATGGGTGGGATAGGGAGGGTGGGAGGGAGGGAGACGCAAGAGGGAAGAGATATGGGGATATATGTATATGTACAGCTGATTCACTTTGTTATAAAGCAGAAACTAACACACCATTGTAAAGCAATTATACTCGGATAAAAACGTTAAAAAAAAAAAAAGAGAGAGAGAGAGCAAGTTGCAAGTTTGGGTGTGGAAGTACGGAAGAGAGGAAACTTGGAGCAGGGTCTGGAACCCATACGCACACCAAAGATTGTGGGAACCATGAGCCAGAGGGCAGGACTTCTAAGTTCTCCTCCAGTTCAGTTCCAGTTCTCTTCCAGGCTCTGTGTCTGGGAGCGGCTCCAGTGAAACCCACTCCATCTCCTGTGTCTGGAGTTCCACTCTCCCCTGCACAGAAGGAGGCAGAATCCAGACCCTGCTGCTCACCTGCTGGATGGCGGGAAGGGGACGTCTCTGGCTGCAGTGGTGAGTAGCTGGCTTCAGCAAGCCTGGGCCCCAGAGACAGATGTGAAGAGCAGATGTGGGTGCCAGGCCTGGGCTGAGGGCTTTGAGGCAGGCAGCAGCAGGAGAGAAGGTGAGAGCGGAGCTGGGCTGAGGGGTGGGACCTCAGGGAAAGGAACATATCCCGGGAGAGGGGTTGCGGGGCAAGAGGGGCCCTCCCACAGCCATTGCAGCACCCTGAGTTGCAGATCAGAAGGGACCCCAGTTTTCCTTTCTGTCCTATCCTTCCTCCTTCTCACTTCCCATCTCCCAGTCTTCCCAGCACTGCAGACCCTGCAGCTGGTTCGTAAGTGGGAGCCAGAGCTAGTCTGTCCCTCCGCCTGGAATTCTCTTCTCAGAGTTGCCACAGAGCTGGGTCCTTGTCACGGTCTTGGCTGAAACATGACAGCCTCTAAGAGGGCGTCCTTGACCGCACCTCTAATGGAGGCCGCCCTGAAATCAGTATCCCAGCCCCTAGATCATTCTCACAGCAGCTCTTACCACCATCTGTGATTTTCTGTCATTTGTTTCCTCATTTACTCCTGTCCCCCATCCATAACGTAAGCTCCACCAGCTCAGGGACCTTGTCTATGTTGCTCTTGGCTGTGAGGACAGTGCCCGGCACAGAAAGGGTGCTCAAATATTTAGTTTATTCATAAATGAATAATAATTGCTAACATTTATTGAGTGCTTACAACAAGCCAGCACTTTCTTCGCATATGAACTTGGTAGAGCAAACTGTGAGCCTCAGGGCAAATCCAGCTCCCTGCCTATTTTTATAAACAAAATTTTATTGGTCCCCATGCCCATTGATGTATGTACTGTCTATGGCTGCCTCCGAGATACGACCGCAGAGCTGAATAGTGATGACAGAGACAGTATGGACAGTAAACCAAAAATACTTACCATCTGGCCCTTTACAGAACAGGTCCTCTGAGCCCTGTGTTAACTCACTTACTCCTCACCAATGACAGTGAGGCCAGTTTATTATTATCCCCACCATTTTACAAATAAGGCACCTGAGGCACAGAAGGCTTGTCCCAGGTCACACGGTAAATACTGAACCCAGGCAGTCTGGCTCCAAGGCCCACGTTCCTATTTAGTAGCTGCCACATTCCATGACCTTTCTAGGAAGGGAGAGGAAGAGAGAGGGAAAGTCAGGAGGTCAGAGGCATTTGGGTGTAGCCTATTATAAAGGAAAGGGGGCTTCCCTGGTGGTGCAGTGGTTGGGAGTCTGCCTGCCGATGCAGGGGACGCGCGTTCGTGCCCTGGTCCGGGAAGATCCCACATGCCGCGGAGCAGCTGGGCCCGTGAGCCATGGCCGCTGCGCCTGCGCGTCCAGAGCCTGTGCTCCACAACGGGAGAGGTCACAACAGTGAGAGGCCCGCATACCGCAAAAAAAAAAAAAAAAAAGGAATGGAAAATAGAGAAAGCTAGGGCAGCCAGGAGGTCAGTGGAGCCCTTAGGACCCTGGGCCATTGCTTTTGAGGTTTGGCTCAATTTTGAGACCCAGAGCTCTCAAATTCTGTTCCCTGGAGTAAGAGTCCCACCCCTAAACATAAATAAAGATCCCCTTCCTTCAATCTGAAGAGTGAGTGTGAAATATTCTCCACTTCGGACAGGAGATCCTAACATTCTTCTTAAACCTTAAACCTTGGCCCCTGCTACTGTTTATCTCCATGAGAATCAAGGATCCAGGGGTCTCTGATTTAGCACAAGTAAGGGTGATTGGAGGTTGCACATACTACTTTTGTGTGTGTGTGAGTTCCACAGAAGTGCTGGCTTCCAGAGGCTCCACCATGTGAACATGTTTGAGAACTTTCCATTCCCCTGATATTGAAATTTGGATGCAACTCAACCCAGAGGTTAAAGGAACCAAGAAGCAGATCCTCTAGAATCAGAGGATAAACTGCAGTCTTGGAAATCACACCCCCATGCATGAGATCTCCGAGAAGCTTTTCCTTACTGATTTAAAAAAAAAAAAAAAGACTCTGGGCAAACTGGAGAGGAGCCCTGAGCTGAGCCAAGCTGAGCCTGTGGACCTTGTCCAGGCAGGGAGTCCAGATGCAGAGGGAGTATCTCTTGGAAGGTGTACTCTGGCGGGAGCAGTGGAAGAGCACACCGCCCTCAAACTTCTGGCCTCTGGAGGCTGCTGCAAAGTTAGCCCAGCCCCTCCACAGTTGTTACTGCATTTTCTCATGACAATGTCCTGAGAGAGGAGTTTATTTCATCCCTGTCAGAGATACTACAAGATTTGTTAAATGTCACACAGCAAGTGGCACCAGACAGCTCCCCTCCATTTGGATGAATTCCTTGCTTATTAAGTAACCTCCCGATGACTCACTGGAGAGCCTGATAAAAGGACAGAGGGGATATGGGTGGACACTTTGGTGTTTTAATTCAATGTGTCCATCTAAGTCTTGGCTGCATTCCCAGTACCCAAAACCTGGCCCACATTATGTCGTCTCTCAATATTTGTGGAGAGTATTGAAATGACATGTCCCTGCTCTGGAGGAGCTCCCAGTCCAGTGGAGGTGGCAGGGCAGGTACACACATATGCCTAAAATAAACTGGAACATGGAAAGGGGCCCCCAGAGGAAGACGAAATGCCATAGGCTCCTGACGAAACCACACGGGTTGGGGAAATAGGAATTCTTAGAGAAGGGGACAGCTGAGAGGGCTTTAAGGAGAGGTTTACTTCCTCGGCTGGGGATGGGGTTCTAATGGCAGGTCTCTGGCCTCACCAGTCCTCTCCCCATCAAACCCTGTGTCGCCCAAACCCGGCCACCCCAAACCACACTCGTCTCTGCCTGCCTTTGCTGCTCCCCCCTACCCAGAATGCCCCTCCTCTCCCTTCTCTTCTTCCCTTGGCTCGCCACTCCCCCGACTCCCCGACCCTCTCCTAGATGTCCCAACCTGGGCTTCCTGCCCGTGGCACTAACTGCGGGCTGGGGCGCTATAGTAGGCTACTTATTTGTCCAACCACCTCTAGCCCTGCTGGACTGTGAGCTCCTGGAGTGCAGACTGTCTTTTATATATTTTGGAAATTCCAGCAACTAATCTTGAGCTGGGCCATAGGAGACATTCAGCATAGATTTATTGAGTGGAGGTGTATCCAATTTTGGGGGGCCTACGGGTAGATAATAGAAGATGAGTCTGAAGCAGAAAGCTAGGCCCAACCAGAGGAAGGTCCTGCCATCAAACAAGCGGAGGTGCATGGAGCCCTTGGAGCACTCAGTGAGCCATGGTGGCTGGCGGTGGCCACTGCCAGGACTGCCCTGCGGGGACACGAGGGCTAGAGCAAAGAAGTGAGAGGCCACAAGGGAGGAAGGCTTGCTCCAGCATCCTGGTAAGCACACAGGTGCCCGGAGCCTTCAGTGAGCCTGCACAGGCCCCCAAGGTTCTGCTCACACCTTGACTCACGGACAGACTGAGTTCAAACCCTGCAGCTCTGGCATCCTGTCAGAGCCCATGACCCCAACCAAGTGCAGAGGACCTGTGACAAGCATGTGACCCAGCAGCCGGCCCTGGGATAGGCCACCATGGGATGGAAGTGAGGAGCTCAGCTTAGGAACAGGGGAGGAGAGGTCGTTTCCAGCAGGGGGAATGACTTGAGTTCTTGAAGTCCATTCATTCACTCATTCATTCAACAAACTTTTATTGAGCACCTAGTATATTTGAGTCCTGTGGGAGACCAAAAGCTATCTCTAGAAGCTCATGGTTTAGTTGGTAGAAAGGTAAGAAATATACATGCAAAGGAAGACACAAACAAAAGAGAGGCAGAGACCAAAGCACCATGGAATCCAGAGGAGGGAAAAAGCATTCCTGCTGAGAGCAATGGGAAGGCTTCCTGAGCAGGGCCATTTCAGGAGGTCCTTAAAAGACACGATTTCCACAGGAGGACTTGGGAGCGGTAGGAAGGGACAGCAGGCCAGGCAGAAGAAGGCCGTGAGCTCCTGGGGGAGGGAACCATGCGGTTTGGTTCTGTCCCTGGTCCTCAGCTGTGCTCAGTAATCATGTGTCTTGTTTGCTGATTGAGGCAGTGAACTTCCCCTGGCCCCTCCTCCTTCCCTCCCCACCAGGACCCACCACCAATCACCTGAACTCTCAACAGCACTTAGTCTCCCGAACCCCTTTTCTTCTGAAACCCACACCATTGACCTCAAAGGCAAAACACCTCTTCTCCTGACCCCACAAATCTTTCCTTGCATCCTTGATGCTACCCCCACCCACCCCTAGGATCCCGCTCTTTCAGTGACCTCTGTCTCTCCATCTGTTTAGCCTCTTTCTCTCTGGGCAACGTCCCTTTAGCTGATAAATGTAGTTAAGTCTCTGGCACCCCAAACCCCCTCACTTCCTGATTAGATGCTGCATTTCCCAAGGACAAGAGTCCATTCAGTACCATATGCATCTCTTCACGTGCCCCTCAGAACCTAAGGAAGGGGCCCTAAGCTCAAAAAACATGCACTGAATGGATAGATCTGATCCTGTCACCCTCCAGCTTCCTCAGCAACTCCTCGTGGTAAAGTCAAATGTTGTGTGTATGACCTCCAGGCCTCTCTCCCACTTCTATACTTCCTCCTCAGCTCCAATCATTCCAGAATATACTGCCCAGAGCCCACTACACTGTCACTTACCTCTCCTGGCCTCTGTGCACGCTGTTCCCTCTCTCTGGAATTCCCTTCCCCATTTCTGTACCTGGTGTACTATTGCTCTCAATGCAGCTCCAAGGTCTCCTCCTCCTAGAAGCCCTCCTGACTCACCACCCACTCACCTGCTTCAAATGCCATCCAGCACTGCTGCTCTGTGTGGGAGCAGTGTGTTCACAAGCCCGAGAGCTCCTTGAGGGCAGGGATGGGTCTTCTTCAATGATTTTAGCCCTAGTGACTGGGGCCGGGCAATTGGTAGGTGCTCGATGTTCATTAAGTGAACGAGTTAATTAATGTCTGAAGAAGTGCCAGTATTTTCAGAGGTACATGTCTAATTTTCCTCTTGAGTCCTGGCTCCCACCTGCAAGAAGGGGTGAAACTCCCTTGGGGCCCAGAGTGTCTAAGATGGCATGAGTCCACAGTTTAGGACCCCCCAAAACTCAGCTCTAGAAAGACCCCTATTTGAAGTTGGCTTAAAAATTAGGCATATAGTCCATGACCTTATTTTTCAAATTTAAGGAAGAACCAGAACATGAGTTCTACTGCTGTGTTCTAAAAATTTTTTTTCTATGGTTTTCTGCTTTCTTCATAATAAAATAGCTTTGGCATGACAGTCTTCTTGTATAAGTGAAATAGTGTTTTATGACCTATTTATTTATTATTTATGAAATAGCTTTAAGGGAAGCAAATATCTGACATAAGGCAGGGACAAAGGGAGGGGAGAGGGGCTCCAGGCAAGACAGTTCCACGTCCCCTGAAGAAGGCCCTGGGCCTGATGCAGGGATATTGGCACCAGAGTCTGGAGTCAATCAATCAGCAAATATTTATTGAGTGATTACAGCATGGGGAGCTGCAGGTGAGTAGAAGGGAAAATGTGTGTGAACCTGGTTTACTTTGCATGGCCAGTTCCCTCCGGCCATATCATCACTACTACTTCTATGAATGATTGTAATTAACATTCATTGAACATCTTCTCTGCAACAAGGGTCTGGTTATCTCTGGTACTGACTTTTTATAAACTCTCTAAGGCAGGTAGTATCATTTCCACTTAACAGATGAGGAATCTGGGGCTCAAAAGAGGTTCCTACGTTGCTCCAGGTTTTGCAGCTGGAAAGCAGATCTGGATCTGAAACCCAATTTCAAACCCAAAGTCCCTTACTAGTGATGGCCAACATCTGCAGGAGTCTTCCAAGAGGACAGAGTATTTTCTAGGAAATCTCTAATTTAATACTAACACTACTCACGGGAGTTCACAATTGTTATAATCCTCATTTTACAGATGAAGAAACTGAGGTGCAGAGGGTTCCAGCAAGTTTCCAAAGTCCCTGTCTGAGGTGAAGCCAAATCCTGCAACACCACACTGAGGACTGGAGCATCTAGTTTTGGTCCCTGCTGCCTTCTAGCACAGAGCTGGGCAATGTAGTCTCTTAGAAGGAATTCATTCCGGGAACGGAATTCTTTTCTTTTCTTTTCTTTTGGCCACACCGTGTGGCTTGTGGGATCTTAGTTCCCCATCCAGGGATCGAACCCAGGCCCCCTGCAATGGAAGCGTGGAGTCCTAACCACTGGACTACCAGGGAATTCCCAGGAACAGAATTCTAACCTAACAGCCCCAAAGAGCCCCCAGGTATCGTCGTAGGACTGCCTGGATTCTGTCCCAGACTCCTGTTCCTGGGAGGAGAGAAGGGAAGGGCGCTCCAGGCCTGATGACCAGGCTGCTCTGGGGGCTAGCAGCCCCACGCCTGGGAGATGGAATGTGAGGGAGAAGGCGGGAGCTGTACCGGCTGGACATTCAGGAGGCTTTCTAATGAATGGACCGATTGGTAGTTGTGGTTCTGTGGGCCAATTGTGGTTAGGGGAAGGAAAGAGGCTCCCAAGGAACACTGCATTCCTGTTTCTGACAGCAACTCCAAGTGGGAGCTGGGAGCACAGACCCTGTCCACCCCCTTGGCTCCAGGATGAAGCCTGCCCCTCAACAACCCCGCACCCTCCTGGCCCCCAGAGCAGGGCTCTCTCCACAGCAGGATCCAGAGGAATGTTCACAGTAGGAGAGGGGCTTTTCTGGCGTGCAAGCAGCCTTGGCCATGTGCCGCCTCCACCCTGCCCCCATTGTTGCCTGGCTGGGGCACTGCTGAGGAGGCAATAGCACAGCCGCTCTGGAGTCCTCTTTTAATGGAGTCTCAAGTAGCACCGACTGGACAACAGGCACAGTGCCCTCTCGGTCTCACTATTTCTTAATAATGATAGCTCTCCCCCTTATATGGCACCCACTATATTCCAACCAATGTCCTAAGCATTTTATACATAATAACTCAACTTTACAGAAGCCCTATGAGGAAGATGCCGTTATTATCCCCATTTTACGGATGAGGAAGCTGAGGCACAGAAAGGTTAAGTAACCTACCCAGGAACACAGAGCTAGCAAGAGGCAGAGCTGGGATTTCAACCCAAGCATTATGGCCGCAGAGCTGATGCTCTTACCACACTTCACTGCTCCACCCATGAGGGCTGCTCGGACTCTTCCTACAGCAGCACTTGGGGAAAAGTGCACAGCACCAGCCAGTGGAAAGGAGATTTGCCATCTGGCTGAAGGGCCTGGGCCTGGGCTAGGACCCTGGCCCGGGGCTTAGGGCAGCCACAGAGATGAGTGCTGCAGACTGGAGTGGGCGTCACTCTTGCCTCTCTTCCCCTCACATAGGGCAACTCTGGAAAGTCTTACCTCCTGACTCATGTCCGTGCTCTGGGCCTCCCCATCCCAACTAGCTGGGCACTCTCGTGAGGAAGCCTCCTTTTGGACTTCCCAGTTGGCACTGGGCAAACCAACATAAAGAACCAAGGCAAGGAATAGCCTTAAATCACAAGAGGTGGGAGAAAGGGGTCTGTCCCCCAGCCGTACCTGGGACTAGAACCCTTGCAACCCTCAGGCTCTTCTCTGCTCCAGGTTTCTGGCTCCCTTCAGGGACTTCCAGAAGCCAAGTGGCTTCTGGCGCACTTCATACATTTCCCCATGATCACACTCACTGCCTCAGGTTGGATTGTCCCTGAGGCGTCTGTCTCCCTGGCAGGCTGTGAGCAGGGAGGGCACGTAATGCACCTGATGAAGATGAACGCAGGGCCCAGCACACAGCAGACATTCAGAAATGCCTATTGCATTAACACATGATTACAGATGGCGTAGATTTTCACTTCCTGTTTCCAGGTAATTCTCTGCCTTATTTGCTCTGAAGTCACACAGGGCCAAAGATAGGAAGTACGCTTGTCTGTTGCTTGGAAACCAGCAGACACATGATCCTCTTCATGATTCTTTTTTTCCAATGACGGTTAGGACAAACTTTCATTCTAGAAGGGTCCTCAGCTAAGGAGTTATAACTCTAGCAGGTAGGGAGGGTACTCGGGAAGCCAAAATTCATGCAAATAAATTTTTTCTTCACTTCTAGGTTAGACTGAGGACTTCATGAGCACCTGATAGAGCCTGTCCAGGTCTAGAAGATGGTGCCCAGCCTCCTGGTGTTGGCAGGAAGCTCAGGCAGGAGAAAGAGCTGGGGCCCTGATACAGACAGCCTCCCAGAATGCCTGCCCTTCAGAGGCAAGACTCCTGGTGGCATGGCGCTGAAGCCAGCACAAGTGTTTTTGTACCTGCAGGGACAAGGGGTATAGCTGGCTGTCCTCCAAGGGGAAGATCTGGTCTCAACAATTCTATCAGTCATTTTCCAAAGTATCAAATATTGGTTCTTGGTAGTTTACCAAATACAAGGTCTTCACAGCAGCCCTGGGAAGCCAACTGGCTGGGAGCTATCATTCCCATTTATTATTTATTTAAATTTATTTTTGGCTGTGTTAGGGTCTTCGTTGCTGGGTGCGGGCTTTCTCTAGTTGCGGTGAGCGGGGGCTACTCTTCGTTGCAATGCATGGGCTACTCATCGCGGCAACTTCTCTTGTGGTGGCTCACGGGCTCTAGAGCACAGGCTCAGTAGTTGTGGTGCACGGGCTTAGTTGCTCCGCGGCATGTGGGATCTTCCTGGACCAGGGATCGATCTCTTTTTCCCCTGCATTGGCAGGCGGATTCTTAACCGGTGAGCCACCAGGGAAGTCCCAACCATTCCCATTTAACTGATGAGAAGCCCAGTCCAAGGGTCCCTCCATTATGGCCGTTGCTGCCCCCCCACCCCGCCCACCACTGCCCTATAAAAAGGGAGAAGGCATGACTAGAAGGGCAGCCCACAGAGTAATAGACCTGGGTGGGGCAGCACAGGAGATGGGTTAGTTGGGGCGTCTCAGCACACTCTGGCCATCTCTGCAGCACCTTGCCAGGAGCACAGGGACAGGAAAGCGGCATTTCCTCTGCAGCCCCAAGCTTCCAAGACTACGCTATCCAGTCCCAGTCCACTTCTTAAATAGCCCTGGGCCACTTTAGTGGAAAGAAGAAAGAGAGAGAGAAGAAAACGAAGGAGGAAGAGGAAGAGGAGGTGGGAGAGAGGAGGGAAGGAAAATGAAAGGAATGAAGGGGGAATGAAATAAAGGGGGAAAGAAAGAAATAAAGAGGGGGAGGAAAAAAGAGAGAAAGAGAGTGGGGCAGAGAAGGAAAGAAAGAAAGAAAGAAAGAAAGAAAGAAAGGAAGGAAGGAAGGAAGAAAGAAAGAAAAGAAGGAAAGAAGGAAGGAAGGAAGGAAGAAAGGAAGGAAGGAAGGAAGGAAGGAAGGAAGGAAGGAAGGAAGAAAGAAAATGAAAGAGAAAGAAAGGAGTCCTTTGTGATAGATAGAAGTCAACTCCCTAGAAAAGACCTCAAGGGGAAATTGCCTATCAAATAATTTCAAAGAAATGACATTTTGACAACTAGCAAATGAAGCTTTCCTCCCACTTCCTGCCATCCGTCTCCATTTCTCTCTTTTCTGTCTCTCTCCTCCCACCCTTGCTTCATTCCCCTGACAAGCAGGGTCCCTCTGGTGCTCCCTTCTGCCCTCCTCCAGGGTCAGCTGAGCACTGCCTCCTTGATGATGCTACCTTAGGAAATCATTGAAACCCCAAATCTTGGATTGTTCCAAATTCCTCTATGCCTCTCCCAGGACCCTGCTCTGGACATGACTCCAACAGTAGTCAGCAGGGAGAACAGCAGCTACTCTGACCAGGGAGAACACAGGGGATCCAGAGTTGGGTCAGTCCAGGCCTCGGTCCTGAGGAGCCCACCCCACACTGCACCAATCATGTGTGACTTTGGAGGAGGTGGCTTCACCTGTCTGAGACTCTGTTTGCTCATTTGAGGCAAAATATGGGTGGAACAGCTTCTAGGTCAGGTCTGTGACCACCAATGGGCACACACAGGCTTGCACGGGTGTAAACAGCTAAGGAGCCACGTGCAGATGGAAACCATCCTGCTGGCTTGGCCCTGAGATGCAGCCAGAACCTGCCTGCCCCAGGTCTCCCAGCCAGACAGGCAGGGGCTGGAGTATCCGCCCAGTGCAGGAGAGAGCCCAGGAGATGCTGTCCAGGGGAGCCCTACCAGGCACACCATAAGTTCTTCCAGCCTCAATTTCTCCACGTCTGGTGGTAAAGCTTGCCTGAGGTCAAGCAGGTTCACAACCTCTCCTTTTAAGGTAACAGAGACGAGACAGCTGCAAGTCCCACTGTGGAGTCACAGTTACCCAGGACCTTGCTCATCCCTCTGCAGCTCCACACAGGCAGAGCCTCCCAGCATCCCATAGCCTACAATTCCAAAGTGTTCTTTCATAACCAAGCACTTATTCTGTGCTGTTCATTGCCCTAGAGACTCCCATTTGTCACCCATTTGACCTCTCATCCACTCCTTGGGGAAAGGGCTTATCGTCGCCATTGTCAAATGAAGAAAGAGGGGCTCAAAAGGAATAAAGGCTTTGTCTAAAGTCACACAGAAAATGAATGGCAGAGCTGGGACTAAAGTCTGGCGTTGGGACTTGCAAGTTTACTGCACTACTGTGGTGTCATTGCTTAAGACGCATGTGAGTGGACAGACAATACTAATACCAATGCTAATGCTAATACCAATAGCACTCACTACCTTCAGGTCCTGGGCTAAGCACTTCACAAGCATCATCCTACGAAATCCTCAACACTTTGGTGAGAAATATAAATGTCCCCATTTTATAGATGAAGACACTGAGGCTAAGAGAGGTTTGTCCCAAGTCATACAACAAATGACTGGGCAGAGTTGCAAGGTCAGATAGCTTGTAAGTAGTGGAATCAGGGTTCAAATCTGGGGGTGTAAAGAATTTCCGTTAGGGGAAACAAGAAGCCAAGGCTTGTGCTGACAGAGGAAGGCTGACTTCCAGAGGCAGAGCTATGTCCTAACACTGGCTTCAGTGAGCCCACAGCATCGGGTCAGGTGAAGGAGGGAGCAGGTAAAATTTTACTCCCAGTTCAACAAGTCAAGAGGTTTATCTCCTCACATCACTTCCTCTAACCTCATATCAGTCCTCAGAACAAGTGGTGTCAACATGTTATCTTAAATCATTTTGTACTGGGACCACTTGACAATGCCCAGGGGAAGTAAGCCCTCAGGCTCCTTCCTCTGGCTGGACTCTGTCTCTGGCCTTCCTTCCTCAAGTTTCTGAACATCCAGGCCTGCCCCACACCCTTTAAGCTCTGACTACTCCCAAACCCATGAAAGCAGGGATATGCCGACATGTCCATCACATTCCCAGGCCTAGCTCAGTGCCTGGCACGTAGTAGCCACATGGTGCACACTTGTTAAATGAGCGAATTATTCTCTAACGGCCTCATTTGATCACTATCGACCGGGTACCTACTATGTGCTGGGCACTTTCGGTCTGGAGGTAAACATGGGACCAGCTTGGAGGAGCTCTCAGTCCGGGGTGGGGGTGAAGTTTCAGTCTGATGATCCGGAATATAACTATTGGCACCACCTGAGATACTTTCTAGAATAATGTGGAGAATGAATGAACGAAAGACAAACAACTTAGGGAGACCGCAGAGAAAGGAGCCAAATTCAGTGAGACCGCAGGAAAAGGAAACATTGATCTGCCTGAGGAGTCAAAGAAGGCTTTGCTGGTGAAGGATGTGGTGTGATTTCAGCCTTGAAGGGTGAGATGTTTGCCTTAAGGACAAGTGGGGAAAGGATAATTCTAAGCAGAGGAACCAGTATGAACAAGAGCATGCAGGTGTAAAATTACTTCTTGGGGCTGGAGCAAGTGACAAGAGATGCCCCTTCCAGACCCGGCTGTATATCATGTATTTCCCAGGGGCTGGGGTTGGGTGGAGTCACAGAGAGATGGAAACATTGAACCATAGTGAATTGAAGAAAGAGAAAAAGCTCCTGAATTTGGCATCAGGATTAATAGGCTTCTCCTATTAGGCCTCATTTAGATTCATTCTCATGTAGAGACGAAATGTGATTAATCATCTCAGTAAATGCATTTCCAAAAGCATCAAGGGGAATCTAGGGCCCAGGTGCCAATCTCCTCAGGTCTGGAGGCTCAGAAGGGAGCATGGGTACCAGCCAGCATTTACATCACCTGCAGGTCAGGTGCTGGGAGCATCTCCTAGCACACAGCAGAGCCTCCCAGCTCCCTGTCACAGGACACAACTCATCCCCTTCTGGCCAGGTAGTTAGCCTCCCTGCCTCTACCCTGACACCAGAACAGGACACAGAGGCTGGGCGGGCGGCTTGGGGGCTGCGTAAGAAGGAGAGGGCTGCCTGCAAACCTGCTGACTCGGGTTCCACAAGGTGCTGCAGGAAGCGCAGCGGGGGAGGCCCCAGTCTCCAGTGTTTGGCCCTGCTCTCAGGCCATTTCCTGCTCAGATTTGGGAATTTTCAGGCCTAGAGGGAAAGTCCCTTGAAAGGAATATTAGAAAGAGAGAGAGAACACCGGATCCGCCTGGAGAGCGCGGAAGGAAAGGCGAGGCTCTGTCCAAAGCCGGCGCGCTGGAGGGAGGGAAGTGGTGAAGCCCGCGTTACTTTCTCGAAGGCTTTGGCGTTGAGCACAGCAAACAAGGCGACTGGAAGACGAGCGGAGAAGACCAGCCCTCGGGGTGGGGGCGGGGAGGCGGTTCAGTGGGCCTCTGGAGTTTGTGTGTCTGTGTCAGTGCGCGCGCGCGCGCGCGTGTGTGTGTGTGTGTGTGTGTGTGTGTGTGCGTGTGTGCATCTGGCGCCTGTCCAAGGTGATTTCCCATAAACCACATGCCTCACAAGTCCGCTTAAAAGGCTGTGCCGAGGAGCTGGCCAGTGGAGCCCGGCTCGGGGAAAGTGAAAGTTTTCCAGGGGGCTCTCTGCGCCGCCGCGAGTCCCTCCTCACTCCTGGGACAGCAGCGCGGCCCTCGGCTGGGGCGTGGACTCTGCAGCGGCCAGCGAGCGAGCGAACGAGAGAGCGAGGGCGGCCGACGCGCCCGGCCGGGACCCAGCTGCCCGTATGACCGCGCGGGGCGCCGCCGGGCGCTGCCCTCCCACGGTAAGCGACGGCCGTGGCGCGGGGCCCTGGCCGGGCTGGGGTGGGAGCTCGGCGGCGCGGCCCCTGGGAGCCCGCTGCCCGGGCGCGCCGACTGCCGAGGCTCTTCCGCCCCGGCAGCGGGCTCCGGTTTCCATCCCATCTTTGCGCACGGACTGCGCGAGGCCCCTCGCGCTCTGTCTGGGACCCGAGACGGCCCTGCAGCTACTCTTGGGGCTGCGGCACTCCCTCGGGAAAGGGAAGGCTGCTCACCCCCATTGCATGGAGAGGCACACTGAGCCACCCGCTGGCAAGAGAAAGGGGCTCGAAGCCACGGGGCAGAGGCTGCGTCCCTGACTCTCTCCCTTCTGATCAGCCACCGCCAAGGGACAGGCGGGCGGAGTGGCTGTGCGCTGAGGGTGGTGCCTTCCCAGCGGGCATTCCTCATGGGCCATACACATGCTTCTAGGTCCTGCTGGAGAGTGGGCCCTTCTGCATGGGGAAAGTTCAGGGGCCATCCAGCTTATAGAATGCCAAGGCAAAAGGAAGGTGCAGGGCAAGCCACTACTTGTTCCGGTTCACAGACAGAAGCTGTTGGGCACTTGGGTGGCTGCATCAAGTATGTTTTGTGGGGGGGCTGCGTCCCAGAGTTGCATGGGGCCAGCTCTGAATCTTCCTGCCAAACCTGGTTCAGTCCATTGGGGAGATCCTGGGCTTAGTGGTGGTAGAGGAGGTGGAAGGAAGGTTTGGGGTTGCAGAACTGTGGACAGGGACAGCGGGCTGCTCAGGACTGCATGGGGACTGTCCTGCCCCAACCGTGGGGCAGCTCCTAGATGGCGCAGGGTGGCACCGTTAATGGACAGTAAGTGGTCTTCCAATGGGTTTGCTTCTGAGGAATCCTAGAGGAGAAACCCAGGGGGGAGAGAAGCAGAAAAATATTTGGAGGATAAGGGAGGGGGTTGCAGGTAGGGTAAGAGGGAAGAGCCCTTCCACAGGGGAGGAGGAGCCCAACTGAGAGAGAAGAGATGGGGTTAGGAGGGGAAATCAGGAAGGGTGAGGTGATAGGCAACAAGACAAACAGGGGCTGGAAGTGAGACCATGAGGAAAGAGGAGGAAAGGAAAGGTGGAAAGAAAGAGGCTGGTTTTAGACAGGGGCTGCCCAAGGGTCCACTCATGCTAAGATCTCTCCAGGGACCTTGTTAATGGGGAAGATAGAACAAGATAGGGGGCAGGTGAGGATGGATAGCTGGGCTGAGATGTCCCAGCATCTCTCTGAGACTGAAAAGATTCCTGTGGTTACCCCAGAGGCCAAGGCTCGTGGGTGGGAGGAAGAAAGAAGCGGGAGAAGAGCCGGCCCAGCCGGATGCAAGCTAGAGTGTTAACCCTTTGGTGCCTGTCCAGATCCTCCTCTGAGGCCAAATCAGGGCCCCAGGTGCAGGGTGGCCCCTTTGGCTACCTTCGAAGTCAGCCTCCCACATGGTGCCTGAAATAACTCCAAAAGCCAGGCAGCCCTTGGGGTTAAGCATTGCTCTCTCCTTGCTGTCCTCAAACGTCAATATCTTGAAATGCGTGTGGCAAGGCTGTCTTCCTGAGCATCCCCTTCCCCATAGGCCCTTTCCTCCATACCACTGACACCTGGGGCTCAGAGCCTCAGGGGCAGCCAGCCTGGGGCAGAGACATACCTTCTGCATGGCCCAGTTTCCTCCCATGGGTCCTGAATTGCAGGTTCCTGAGGGCCTGGGCAGCTATTCCCACCCAGAGCTACCTCCTCAACCATGCAAAAGAGCCCAGTGTTTCCTCCATGACTGCTCTCCCTCTTCCACAGTCTCCCTCCCCCAGGTCAGACCAGGACCCTCACCAGATCCCTGTGCTGAATGGCACTGGGCCATCTTGTGCCTCTTTCCTCCAGGCCTCTCCTTCCCTCTCTCTGCCATCAACTTCTCCCCATCTTTCAAGGCCTCACTGTGGCCCCTCCTCCCTGCAACCTCCCTGGAGCCCAGCCAGGGCCTCTCCTCCCTAGTAAGAGCTGACAAACATTTGGGCTTTTAGTTATATGTAAATCAGCATGTTGTTGTGGACTGTTTCATAGCCTCCAATGTGCTACTTGTTTGCAGTATTTGTCTCGTCATCTGAATTACTGAGGCAGAGCCCAGAGCCCAGAACCCAGCAAGGTGCCAGCCCGCACCCCATCCTGACAGCATTTCCTTGAATCTGCCAGGAGGCAATATCCAGCTTCGGAAAGAAAGCCCAAGGGTCTTTCTCTGCCTCTGGCTGGAGAAGGGGAGACCTAGAGCCAGGGAGAGGGCTAAGGGGACCTTGGCAAGAAGGAGGGAAGGGGAACAACAGGGTGTCAGGAGCCTGTCCCATCACTCTTGGGGTAAGCAGCTACCGGGCCAGGTGGGTGCTGAAAGAGGGGAGAGATCTCAGAAAACATTCTTGCAATGCTAAGAGCTGACTGGCTGGATGCAGAGCCTGATGGGGCTCCGATAGGCAGGTGCCAGCCAGAGATGGTCTAGAGCTGCCACTGCTGCCTCTGATTAATTGGTTGGGCTCTTTTTGACACACATACCCAGGGCTCCAAAGGTCTGTGGTGCGGGATAGGTTCCCAGTGAAACTGAATTTGGGCCCCTGGTTTTTCCAGTAGCAGAGCCAGACCTGTGTGGAATCAGGTAGGAGGAAGGGCTGGGCCCAGGCAAATACCTCTGGCTCCAAGTCTGGAAGCCAGCCAGTGCAAGAACATGAACTTGAGAGGAGTGGGCAGCTCACAAGATGCCTGGCTCAGTGTGTGATATCGCAGAGACAGAATAATGGGTAGATGCAAGTCCTGCATTCAAGGAGTTTCCTGTGTAATTGACATTTAGACTGGTAGGCATACCTCCCATGTCCTCATTAGAAGTTCAGTGTGTAGTAAGGCTTGGCCTGGGTTAATCTGGGAAGGCTTCTTGGAGGAGACGGCATTTGGATTGTTAGCGAGGGAGAGCAAGGTTGTGCGTGGCTGCTAGGAAATCCTGAGTAAGGTGGGTTTGGGGAATGCTGCATTCTGGAATGAGGGGCAGGTCTGTAGCATTGTGGGTCTGAGGTCCTTGCTTTTCCACCCTCAACAGGGCGTGGGGGTTCCTGGGGAGTGTGAGAGCTGGGGAGAAATTATGCCCTCTCTGTCGCAGACATGGCTGGGCCGCCTGCTGCTGCTGGCCTGTCTCCTCGTGAACAGGAGCACTACCGAGGAGGTGTCGGAGAACTGTAGCCACATGATTGGGAACGGACACCTGCACTTCCTGCAACAGCTGGTGAGTGTGTGGTCCTGCCTACCTTACCCTCTCCCCACTGGGGAGACGGAGGCAGGAGTCAGGGAGCAGGGCCAAAGAGAGTGGCTGTAGGCAGAGAAATACGACCATGCAGGATGTGGCTCGTGGCTCCCACTAGCTCCACGGATGTTCTTCTCACTGACCTTCTAAAGGTCAATGCCTCTGAGCCCCCCCTCAATCCTGAAGCCCTCTCCCACTCCCCTGCAGGCGGTGGACAGGGTGGACTTCTAGCTGGTTGCCTAGGTTAATGATTGCCTGGAATGTCAAACGTGGACTCTGAAAAAGTTTGTAAAGCCAGCTCTCCCTCGGTGGGATGCTTCCTCTGAGGAGCCAGCCCAGTCTGCCTGCTGTGTCCAGATGTTGCCTCTAGCTCCTGGACTCCCAGATGTGCCGCCAGCCTGGCACCAGGGCCTCAGCCAGATTTGGAAGGGAGGCTCCCGCCTAACTCCCAGCCCTCCCCCCTCACTTCCCTGGCTCTTGCCTGAGCCCTGGGGCTGGGATGGCCTGATCACCCAGGCCATGAAGGAGCCCGTGCCTCACTCTAATCGTGCCAGCAGAGTCATCAACAATTTCAAACGTGGTTCAGACCGGCAGAATCAGGTTGCTGTCATGGCTGCTGTCCTGCTCAGAAGAGAATTTACCATCCCTCTAGCCAGCCAGGCAGTGGGGAGCACCACAGGCTAAGGCCAGCTCCAGGGCCCTGAGCTTGGAGCCCATAGGCTGGGCCTCCTGCCTCTATTACCCCCTACACTCTTCCTCCTGTATGTAGCTGCTGCAGCAATCCAAGGTAGACCAAGAGCCACCACATTCTCTGAGGCTTAGAATCACAGAACCACTGCTCTGAGGGCCAGTAAGGGCTTTAAGGGCATCTAGCCTCAGTCCCTACAGATCCTGAATCCCCAGAGCTTGTCTAGCCTCTGCTTGAATTCCTTCCAGGACAGGGAGCTCACTACCTCCCACGGGAGATTATGTCCTACATTAGATAGTTCTTCCTTATAACAAGCTGGCATCTGTGAGATTTCAGAGTGGGAGGTACAAGACAGAGACTTCTTGTTCTTCTATAACCCTCCCCTGGGCATGTGGAGGGCACAGGTCTTCCCCTAGCCTTGGCTCTGTCTTTCCAGGTGTGGTTGGGGGGAGATGGATGAGGATCAAACCCTGATCCACCCAGAAACTCGAGTCCCCGTTCTTAGGCAAGCTCAGTCGAGTGCAGACACCCTGCCACCACTGGCCTGCTCTCTTTTACAGATTGACAGTCAGATGGAGACCTCGTGCCAAATTGCCTTCGAGTTTGTAGACCAGGAGCAGTTGGTGAGTTATGGCTGTTTACAAGGCCCATGTGCCAGCATGTATGAACTTCCCAGGGTGGGTGTATGTGGGAGCATGAAGGTAGGAGAAGTCCTAGAGCTGGGCAGGGTATGGTGTAAGGATCCCTGGTACTCAAGTCTGGGGTGCCAGGGTCCAGGGCTGAGCTGGGCAGGGCCCAGGCCTCAAGTCCCCTGCTGCTCCCTTCTGCTGGCCCGGCACATGTCAAGGTCTTACTATGTGCCAGGCACTTTGATCCTGACTATGTGGTTCACTCTTCTTGTTCATGAGAGGTTAAGGGAGAGAACATAGGTAGTAAGTGATTTGAACGCGGGCAGGCTGGCTCTAAGGCCTAAGGCAAACCAGTACTTCTTCTGGGTCAAATGTTTTGCTTAAGGATGTCACCTCCATCCAGCAGACAGACCAGCAACGAGGGAATCAGTCCAGCCCTTTCCCTATTCCTCCTATCCCACACCCAGCTGTGTGCTGCTGGTTCTACCTCCCAGCATCTCCGGCTCCTGGGGCCTCACCCCATCAGTTGCTTGGACGATTTCAAAAGCCTCCTAAATGGCCTTCCTGCACCCAGTGCACCCCTCACCCCACCACTAGTGGGGGAGCTCTCTGAACCACAGCCTGTTATCTTCACCACCTCCCCCAAACCTGGAGACCCCTCACTCCAGGAGAAAGCCTAGGTTGTTTAGCCTGGGGTTTACAAGCTCCAGTCTCTATCACACGGCCCAACCCACTACTCCCATTCCCTGTTTCTTCCCGCCTCCAAGCCTTTGCACAAGCTCTTTCTGATGCCCGTAATGCCTTTCCAGCTGCTCCCACCCCAGCCTTTATTCCACGTCTGTTCTTCTTTGTGCCTCCTAGAAAATCACCATCATGCCCAGAATTTGCTCCCATCTCTGAGCTTCTGCACACCTGACCCGTACACATTTCTATTAGAACTGGAGACCACCTCATGGTCCGAGGAGTAACCTTGGTGTCCCACTCACTCACTCACTCACACCTTACCAAGCATTTACTACTAGGAACCTATTGCACCAGGTGCTAGGAATACAGAGCTAAAAGCCGAGTCTTCATTGAGGCACCCACCATCTCTTTAGGGAGACAAAACACTGAGGTCATTCTTTGGACCCCGAGGTAGTCTCCAGTATCCCTGTGGCCTGGAGGATTAGAAGGAGCCATATGGTAAAGGGCTTTGTGTGAAAGCAAGCCAAAAGAGGGTCAGAGACAGAGAAACAGAAGTTCCCCAGAACCCACCCTACCTGTACACCTTCATCCTGATTAAAGCCTCATCTTTCAGAAATCTGAGGATCTCTCTGGTCAGAATCCACATTTCCTTCCCTCTACCACTATCCCCAGCAGCACCAGATCGCAACGAGGGAGAATGAAAGCCAGCTGAGGGCAGCATTCTCCTTCTTACTGGAGGGGGAGGCCCCTCTCCTCAGGAGTAAGGGTAGGGCAGGCTGCATCCCTCCATCTGCCTGGGATGAGGGCATCCAACACAGAGCTTGGGCTCCCAAGTGGCATCAGCCGGGTCGTCAACTCCAGGTTCTACTTTTCAGAACGACCCCGTGTGCTACCTTAAGAAGGCATTTCTCTTGGTGCAAGACATAATGGAGGACACCATGCGCTTCAAAGACAACACCCCCAATGCCATTGTCATTGTCCAGCTCCAGGAACTCTCTCTGCGGCTGAGGAGCTGCTTCACCAGGGACTATGAAGGGCAGGACAAGGTAGGAGGGCCCTGGAGCCAGGAGCACTGAGTGGGGGAGGGCAGAGGGCAGCTGCGGTGGTACCATCCCTACCCATAGGCACAGAGGCACTCACTGGCCTCACCCATGTCATTGCTCACTGGCTCTCTCACTCACGTATTCATCCCATAAATCTTTGCCGAGGACTCACCGTGCAGGAGGCACAGTGCTAAGCCTTGACGATGTCTCAAGAGCAAGCACTACATGGTTCCCACCCTCTAAGAGCTTATAGTTAAGTGAGGTTGGCAGCCATTAAACAAACAATGACACAAGTAAACAGAATTTTAACCCATGAGGACTATCCATTCATTAAACAAATAGTTAATGAGTGCTTATTGCATACCAGGTATTGTTCTAGACTCTGGGATACAGCTGTGATCAAACAAAATTCCCCACATTCATGGAGGTTACATGTAGGGGTGGTGAGACAGTTAACGAAATACGTAAGTAGAGTGTCAATAACTGCATTGCAGAAAGAAAACCAGAGAGGGAAGACCTGAAGCAGGCAGGTGAGGGAGTGAGCCAGGAAGGAAGAAGTACGTGGGGCTCCGGGAGAGAGAAACAGGACTTGGATTTAAAAGGCAGTGGGAAAGAAGAGACAGGGAAGGCTTCTGAGTGAGAAAATATTCACTTGAGGTCCAAAGATGAGTAAGAGGAAGAAATAAGGCTGGTCAGAGCATTCCAGAACAGAGAACGCTGGGCACAAAGCCCTAGGTGAGCAGGAAAGTGCACATTCAGCCCCCAGGTGTGGTCAGCACGGCCAAGGCAGGAGAGTGAAGGGGAGAGAGCCAGGGAGGTGGGAGCCAGATCATCTGGGGTCTTAAAGATGGGGAATTTTGTCTAAAGAGCGAGGGACCCAGTCTAACTTGCGCTGGGAGACCATTCTGGCTGCTGTGCAGGCCATGGTATGTAGGGAGCAGGGATGGAGGCTGGGTGGCCAGCAGGAGGTGCAAGTCCAGGCGGCTTGGACTAGGGTTGTGCAGTGAAGGTGACACAAGGGGACGCATTCCTGAGTTTAGAGAAAGAACCCGAGCACTTGGTAATGCAGCGGCCGTGAGTTGTTGAGGGAAGGGAAGGGTCGTGATGGTTTTGTCTCCAGCACGTGGAGTTCCCGTGATGCTGAAATGGGGCAGAGCAGGTTTGGGGGAAGGGCAGGAGTTCAGGTTGGGGTACATTACACTTGAGATGTTCGTGAAATGGCCGAGTGGAGATGTCGAGCAGGCCGCTGGACGTATGGGTCTTGAGTTTGGCTGGTGATAGACAGACGTAAGTGGTGTTGGTCTGTAGGTCATCGGTGAAGCCAGGGGACTGTATGACACTGCCCACTGTGAGAAGAGAAACAGGCCCAGGAAACCCAGCATTTATTTAGAAGTCAGGCACCGGAGGGGGCCTGGCAAGGAGGCTGAGGAGCGGTCTAAGGGGTGGGAGGGAACCCAGGAGAGTGTGGGATCCCTGAGCACATGAAGAAGAGTATTTCCAGAAGGGAAGAGTAGTCAACTTTATCACACGGGGTTTGAGAAGCCAAGCAAGAGAAGGGCTGAAAAGTGTCCAATGGATTTGGCAACGTGGAGGTCGCTGGTGGAGGCAGGTGCCCGATCAGTGAACAGAAAGTGAGGAAGTAGAGGCGACACTGTGGAAGAACCTGGCTCCAAAGAACCGCAGAAAAAGAGAGGTAGCTGGAGTGAGTGTGGGATGGAGGGAGGGAAGACTTTTAAATAAGAGAGGTATTAGATCTGTGGTTTTCCAATGTTGAGGTTCGTAAGAATCACCTGGGAGCTTGTTTAAAATGCAGATTCCCAGAACTTCCCTGGTGGTCCAGTGGTTAAGACTCCACGCTTCCACTTCAGGGGGTGCGGGTTTGATCCCTGGTTGGGGAACTAAGATCCCGCATGCTGCGTGGCCAAAAAATAAAAATAAATAAAAAGGAAGTCTTCATTTTAAAAAATGCAGATTCCAAAGAAAACACCTTCCTTTTAAATAAAAACTCAAAAAACATTTTTTAATAAAAAAAATTTTTAATGCAGATTCCCAGTATGCACCCCTAGAAAGTCTGATTCACTGGGTCTGTGGGTGGGCCTCGGAATCTGCATTTTAGCAAGCCACCCACCCTGCACACTGTATGGGATGCTGGGGGCAGGGGGGCAGACTCCAGGAGCGGGGAGCCAGTGAAGCTGGAGGAGCTGGTCTCCTGAGGAGCCGGCAGGGGAGGGATTCAGAGCTCGGGAGGCAAGAAGACACAGACTCTGCTGAGACAGGTAGACATCGGGACCTTCTGTCCTTGTTTTCTCTAGGAAGTATGAGGTGAGGTATGAAGGACACAGAGATTTTATAAGATGAGAAGAAGCCACTTTCCTGTTCCTTACAATTGCCCTGGGCGGGAGGCAGGCAGGGATTGTTGTTTTGACTTTACAAATGAAGAGATGAGCCCAAGCTGGAAAGTTCATTTGGCCAGCGTTGCTGAGCTGGGGAGTGATGCAGCCAAGTCCAGGTCTTCCCATTCCCGCATTCATTCTCTCCTGTATCTGGTAAACATCTACTAAGGGCCTACTATGCACGGTCCCTGGGCATCCAGTGATGCCTTCAAGGACTTCAGCACCTAGTAAAGCCCATAGTTCTTCCCCAGGCAGGTCAGTTTAAGGAAGGACTTGGGAGTCATCGGCAGGTGGGCCATAGATGTGGTGAAGCCCTGGGCACAGCGTCTGGGGTGAGAGTAGGGGTGGGCCCAGGACTGAGCCCTGAGAAGTGCCAGCCTATGGAAGTCAGGTGGAGGGGGGCAGCCTGGTAAGGAGACTGAGATGGAGCAGCTCAAGGGGTGGGAGGAAAACCAGGAGTGTGTGAAGTTTCTCAGAGCTCCAGTGGGTGTGGGGAGCCTGGGTCCCACGAGCAGAAGAGAAAAGAGCAGCTCAACAGACATAGCTGGGGCAGCCTTGGCTCTCCTTCCAAGATACACCAGTGCCAGAGAAGGACCCACAGCCCCGTGGCCTCCTCCAGGCCATTCTCCTCACCACACAGGATGATCTCTCTAAAAGACTGGAATCTTATGCTCCACTCACCTCCCCAACATCCCCTCAGTTCTCTTTGCTCTGCGGATAAGGTTAATGGTTCTTTTTTAAAAAAATAAATTTATTTATTTTATTTTATTTATTTATTGTTTCTGGCTGCATCAGGTCTTTGTTGCTGCACGCGGGCTTTTCTCTGGTAGCGGCGAGTGGGGGCTACTCTTCGTTGCGGTGTGCGGGCTTCTCATTCTGGTGGCTTCTCTTCTTGCGGAGCACGGGCTCTAGGCACGTGGGCTCAGTAGTTGTGGCTCGCAGGCTGTAGAGCGCAGGCTCAGTAGTTGTGGCGCGTGGGCTTAGTTGCTCTGCGGCATGTGGGATCTTCCCGGACCAGGGATCGAACCCGTGTCCCCTGCACTGGCAGGTGGATTCTCAACCACTGCGCCACCAGGGAAGCCCAGGTTAATGGTTCTTGGCATGGCCAACAAGGCCCTGCAGGACCTGGTCCTTGCTGACCTCTCTCAGCTGCGTCTCTTGTCACTTTCCTCCTAGATGGCTGTGCTATAGCCACTGTAGCTTTCTTTTCCATCTTCTAACATTTCAGGCTCTTTCCTGCGTCAGGACCTTTGCACAGTCTATTCTCACCACCTGGACAGCTCTCTCCAACCCCGCCTCCTTTCCTGGTTAAGTCTTGCTCATCGTCTGGTCAGTTCCTTGGGGACTCCCCCAGGCCTTCATTTAGTTCCCCTTGTTATACACTCTCAGATCATTCTTCTTTTTTTTTTTTTTTTTTGCGGTATGTGGGCCTCTCACTGTTGTGGCCTCTCCCATTGCGGAGCACAGGCTCCGGACGCGCAGGCTCAGCAGCCATGGCTCACGGGCCCAGCCGCTCCGCGGCATGTGGGATCCTCCCGGACCGGGGCACGAACCCGTGTCCCTTGCATCGGCAGGCGGACTCTCAACCACTGCGCCACCAGGGAAGCCCAGATCATTCTTCTTAGGACTCACCACGCTTGTAACAATATGTTTAATAACGATGCCCTGTTGGACTCAATGTCCAAATCGGCCGGGGACCACCTCCCTCTTGTTCACTGCGTGATTTCCGGGTAGTTACCAGATGCCTGGCACATTAATATGTGTTAAATGGAGCCATGAATAAATGATAAATTTCACCAACTCAGGACATAGGGGTCCTGCAAACCAGGG
The DNA here is from genome assembly GCF_005190385.1 of Monodon monoceros. Lineage (NCBI taxonomy): Eukaryota > Metazoa > Chordata > Mammalia > Artiodactyla > Monodontidae > Monodon > Monodon monoceros. The sequence continues at coordinate 84,989,770 of NW_021703774.1, read as the reverse complement.
TAGAGGGGAGGGAGAAAACAAGAGAAAAAGAAGACAGATGAAAGAAAGGCCAAGGGAGTTTGACAAACAAGCTAGAGACGTGGGACCAATGCTTATCCTCATCGAGGGGGTCTCTGCTCTCCTTCTAGGCCTGTGTCCGAACTTTCTATGAGACGCCTCTCCAGTTGCTGGAGAAGATCAAGAATGTCTTTAATGAAACAAAGAATCTCCTTAAAAAGAACTGGAACATTTTCAGCAAGAACTGCAACAATAGTTTTGCTAAATGCTCCAGCCAAGGTGAGCACAGAAGGGGCCAGCAAGTGTGGGGATGGGGAAGGGCATGTGGAACAGAGCTGCATTGGGAGGTGACGCATGGGGCTGGAGGGACCCCTGGGAGGCAGCCTGATTGCTACTCGTGCTCCTGTGTGTGTAGACGTGCTTGTTTTGTGTACATATGTGGCTTCATGTACCTCTGGGTGGTCCTAGGCACATGCCTTTCCTGACATGTGTGTGCATGCACACCTACATATGTTTGCATGTTGAGGCATCAAGAAGGATCATGCTGGTGGCTGTGAGATCAGGGAGTGGAAAAGGGGGCCCTCTCAGAGAGCCCTGTAGGCATGGAGGCTTTCCCACCGGCTCTGCAGGCTGGCTGAACGTATGGGGGGTACCGTGGAGAGAGCAGAGGCTCCATCGGGGATTCAGGGCCCTTGCTCCGGGAGCCCTGCTGCGAATCACCAGGATACCCTGGCTCCAGAAGCCCCCAGGATGCCTTGAGTGTCCCCTCAAGGGACAAGGCTGGATTTGAAGTCTGAGCATCATTCAAACTCTCCCAGTGCTGGCCCAGCTGCACACATGTCTACCCTGCGTTGTCCTCGTCTCTCCGTCCTGTGCCACGTGTGCCCACCTACATTCAACCTTGCTCCCCGAGGCAGGGGCTGAGGCCCTGCGACCTGCCAATGGCCAAGTCCAGTCTCGTTGCTTCAATCCCAAGGCCTCAAGCCTTGGCCACATTCCAGCCCCAGCCTGTTCCCGCCTGTGGCCGTGACTGTTCAGCCCCTTGCTGTGCATGAAACCGCCTTGCTGCTTTCCAACCAACAGTGTCTTTGGGGCTTGAGGGTGTCTTGTGTTAGTCCTGGAGGCCACTACTCAACCTCCTGGCTGGCTGTTGTCACCCCTGGCTTGGCGTCTGGCCAGCTGGAACTCCAGGAAGGGCTGTTCTCTGGTCTTGCCTGACCCCAACCCCCAATCTGTGTGTCTAAACCCAACTTTTTGCTCTCTCCTGCAAAGAACCTTCCTGCAGTTTGCACCTTCCCTGTCTAAGGCCTGTGTCATGAGCATTGGCTCCAGTCCTGTCCTCTCCTCAGCCCCAGGGCTGAGTTAGGGCATGAGGGGACCACCAGACCCACATACCCCTCTCCATCCCTCTGGGAAAGCTGTGCTGGAGGCTGGTGACTCTATCTCCTCCCCCTCCTTCTCTCTCCCTCTCTCTGTGGTTCTTTCAGATGTGGTGACCAAGCCTGATTGCAACTGCCTGTACCCCAAAGCCACCCCTAGCAGTGACCCGGCCTCTGTCTCCCCTCAGCAGCCCCTCGCCCCCTCCATGGCCCCTATGGCTGGCTTGACCTGGGCTGACTCTGAGGGGACAGAGGGCAGCTCCCTCTTGCCCAGAGAGCAGGCCCTTCGCACAGTGGACCCGGGCAGTGCCAAACAGCGACCACCCAGGAGCACCTGCCAGAGCTTTGAGTCACCAGAGACCCTGGGCATCGAGGGCCACCCCACTGGAGGTTCACCTCAGCCCCAGCCCTCTGTCGGAGCTCCTGTCACTGGGATGGAAGACATTCTTGACTCTGTGCTGGGCACTAACTTGGACCTGGAAGAGGCCTCCGGAGAGGCTAGTGAGGGTCTTATACCCCAAGGGGCAGAGCTTGCCTCCCGCACGTTGTGGAGAGGCAGCGTCCAGGCAGAGACTGCCAGGACCAGCCGTCTCCTCTCAGCACCTTCACCACTCTCTGGGTCAGGAAAGGACTGGCAGCCTGCGGATGTAACTAGCACACCACTGCCCACGGTGGGCCCCGTGAGAGCCACCGAGGCCTGGAGTCACACACCTGAGAATGCAGACCATTCATCTGCCTCGCCCAGAGGCCACCAGGAGCCAGGCTCTGCCGGGACCCCAGCACTGCGCCCGCACGGCCTCAGCAGTCCCTCTGCCCCCTCTTCTCAGCCAAGGCTTCCCAGAAGCCATTCCCAGGGCAACGTGCTGCCCCTTGGGGAGCTGGAAGGCAAGAGGAGCACCAGGGACCGGAGGAGCACCGCAGAGCTGGAAGGAGGACAAGCAAGTGAGGGGGCGGCCAAGCCCCCAGCCCGTTTTAACTCCGTTCCTTTGACTGACACAGGCCATGAGAGGCAACACAAGGAACCCTCCGACCCCCAGCTCCCCGGCTTTGTCTTCCGCCTGCTGGTGCCCAGCATCATCCTGGTCCTGCTGGCTGTCGGTGGCCTCCTGTTCTACAGGCGGAGGCGGCGGGTAAGAAGAGCCCGATGCGGGAGAGAAGGGCTCCGCATGGGGGCAGGGCACAGCCTGGCTGGAGGAGCAGGTCGGAGGACGACTTGGGCTCAGACTGGGTTCTTCAGGCGCTGAGAGACAGGAGGCTGACTGAGCACAGGGGATGGGAGGTTGAAATGGAGGGTTTCTTCAAGAACAGGGCAGGCTCAGGCTTACAAGATGAACCGGTAGGGACTGGGGCAGAAGAGTAGGAGACACTGTGCTTGGACTAAAGCAGGATGAGAACCCAGATGGGAGGGGAGATGGAGGAGGAAAGTGATGCGTGTTAGGTCAGGGCAGGGCATTGCCTGGGAGCTCTGCAGAGCTGGAGTATGAGGATAGGAGAGGCCTCTGGAAGCCCCCTGGCCCTCTGGCTGATCCAGAGTGGGGAGGCTTGGCAACTCTCTCATAGAGTCCCTGAGCAGCCCTGCCTGAGGATGGGGCCACGGCGTCCCCACACTCCCTCAGCTCCTCAGTGAGCCTGCTCTTTTCTGTCCCCAGAGCCATCGAGAGCCTCAGACAGTGGATTCTCCCATGGAACAACCGGAGGGCAGGTGAGAGGTTTTTTTTTGGGGGGGAGGCCTCTGATAGGCATGGGGGGGCCTGTCTTGGCATCTGTTTCCCATCTAGATTTGGAGGAGACGTTCTCCCACTTGCTCTAAGGAGATGAGGTTCGGAACAGGATTCCGGGGTGGGTGGAGAGAAGGAAGGGTGTCTCTTCTTTCCTAGCTATCTGGGACTTTTCCTAGTTTCTTCTTAGGGTTAGGCAGTTCTGGGTCTTCTAAATCTGGGAGGGCTGGAGCACGTGTGTGCGGGCTTGGGGGGAAAACTTAGGGGATCCCCTCACTCCCTGGCCTCTGCTGAAGTCTTATGCCAGCCTGTGCTCTGCCCGCAGCCCCCTGACCCAGGATGAGGACAGACAGGTGGAACTGCCAGTGTAGAGGGAATTCTAAGGTAAGACTCTGATCTGGATCTCTCGCAACCCCTTAAAATTAGTTACACCCAAATTTTCCAGTCACCCTAACTTGTTTGTGGTACCACCAACTCCCCGGAGGCACCCACGCTTGACTCCCTTCTCTCTCTCTCTCTCTCCTACTCCCTTTTCCATCTATCGCCAGGTCTGGCCAACCCTCTTCTCCCTGAGTCCTCAGGCCTCCCACTGCCCCTTCATTCCCTCCACCCCATTTGAGGCCAGGCACTGTTAATTCTGTGTCGGGCTATTATTTCTGCACTGGGCTTCTACTTTTGCTGCCACCTTCCATCGCAGAGCAACCAAATTGTTCTTATGTAAGGTCTTTAGCCTCTTGGGGACTTTCAGCAGCTCTGTATCACCAACTACTTCAAACCCAACGTTCTCAGCTTGGCACCCAAGCTCCTCCAGCAGCTGCTCCTAACACGCACCTCTTGCCAGCTTCCTCTCTGTCTGCGCCCTGATTTGACCCTTCTTCCCAACCAAGATCATTTCTACTTCCCTGCTTTTAGATGCAAGGAGCCATAGAGGCTTAGTCTTAGAAGGGCTCTCAGAGGTCATTTGGCCTAGTGTCTCTGCATCCCAGATGGGGAGTCAGCCAGCTTCTGGTCACACACTCTCAGTCACGGGCAAGCTCCCTGCCCTCTCCCAGTAGCACTGTAGGGAAGTCCTTCCTCACTAGAGGCATAACTGGCTTCCCTGCCCCCTCCCCATCCTCCCTCATGAGAGCCCTCCAGTATTTAAAGTCAGTTATCCATGTCCCCTTTAAGAATTCTCTAAGCTAAGTGTGGCCAAGTCCCTCAAACATTCCTTATATGATATGGTTTTCAGACCCCTCACCATCCTGTTCGCCCTCCTTTGGACACACTCGTTTGTCAATGTCCCTCTGAAAATGTGGCGCCCAGCCCTGGACACAGTGCTCCAGATGTCTGACCAGCTCAGAGCACAGTGGGACTGTTACCTTCCTTGATCTGGACAGTGTTCTTCTATTCGTACAGATTAAGATTGCATTCGTGTCTGTTTGTTTTTTGAACAACCACATCATTCTGTTGTCATATGTTGAGCTTGTGGTCTATTTAAAGCCCCTAGTTCCATTTCCCATAAACCTCTGTCAAGCCAGACTCTATCCTGTACTTGGAGAATTTAATGTTTTTACCAATGTGCGGGAATTTATATTCGTCCTTGTTAAAACCACCTTGTGGGCTCAGGCCTATCATCCGAGCCTACTGAAATTGTTTTAAATCCTAATTCTGTCTTCACAGCCCTCCCAGTTGTGTCTCCTGCACACAGGAGACAGATGAGTGCCTTCTGTTGTCCTCGCCCATCTTTTTGATAAACGTGTGACTCTTATCACTCCTCACCCTGGGCTCCCCAACTCCAGGCAGCCCACGGCCCTCCTCCCTTCCTTCCCCTCAGACCGCAGTCAGGCTGCAGGAATCAGCCCTTCCTGACGGTCTCCATCACCCTCTGGTTTCTCTTTTAGCTCGTACTCCTCTGCTCTTTTGTATTTGGTTAATACTATATCGATTTGCACTTACTTGGTTATTGTTTGTTTTTATACATTTTAAAATCTTACTTGATGCATATGTGTACGTTCCATACCCCTAAGAAGTCTGTAAGCCCCTTGAGGGCAGGGACTGTGTCTTCTACTTTTTTTGCATCTCTTTTTCTATCCTGAGTCCTAAACAGAGAGGGCTTCTTCATCCTCGCTAAGAACTCAGTAAATGCTGACTGATTGGCTTCAGGGCTGACGGGCCGATTGGCCCTGGCTGGCTGTCTCTAACTGTCCAGCCTTCTGGTTGACCAGTTAACCAGCTAACTAATTGACTCTGACCAGCTGACCAGCCGGCTGGGTGACTCTGACCACTTACTAGCTAGTAACTGCCTAACTGGCTAGTCGCTTGGTGAGCTGATTGGCTAACTGACTGGCTGGCTGCCTGCCTGAGTTGCTCATTGGCAGGCTGGCTGAGTAGCTAGAGTGAACCCATTCAAGTTTCCAGCCACATCCCATGCCAAATGCAAGCCAGCACTTCAGGGCCTTCTCATGTGTAGAGTGACAGGTCTGGGCCACTCCTAGCGAGATAGGGGATCTGCCAAATGCCGAAAACCAGGGGAGCCTATTTAGAAAACAGCAAGAAGTAACACATCTGGAATCCTGGGGTCACCTTGTTGGGAGGGTGAATGAAGATGGGTCAGATGGGACACTGGCAGGGCTGCGAGAATGACGCATATCCCGTCAGGACTGGCAAGTAGAGGATGGACCAAGGTCCCTAGGGACTTCACAGCTCAATGCTGTACCACCCTCTGACTGGTCCCTTGCCTCCCCCCTTGGTCTTGGCCCTCTGCCTGCCTAATCTCAGGCCCTCCCAAGCTTTCCTCTTCCTCCCGTTAAAATTTCACTTAGAGAGGAACCCAGGGCGGGGGCCACATCCAGACCTCCACTTGGATCCAGCCCTAAAGTGGTCTCCAGGCCAGGTGGCAGGAGCCTCAGGGAGACTCAGGACCAGCCTCAAGACTTACTGCTGCTCTAGGGAGAGAAATGACAGGGGGAAACACAGAGGCAGAGGTCTGAGAGAGGGACCCTCAGAAAGGAAACGTGGACACCAGACCCTCCACTCCAAGGAACCAAGACATAGGGGCAATGGGCTGGAGGTTGCCCATTTGGTTCTCCTTCCCTCCTGGCCCCAGCAGGGCCTGTGGCCTGGCTGCACCCAGCATGGCTCATGTCCAGTTTATGGTCCTCCCTTCTTCCCCTTCCAGAACATGGGAATGGGCTGGGAGCCAGAAGCTGTGGTCCTATCCTTCCTCCTTACCCATCACGGGTTTGGCTAGTAGGGCCCATGGACAGTCCGGGAGGGAAGCTCCACACTGGGTCCAAAGTCAAACTGTTGGATGGAGTCCAGGGGATTTCTGCTCTGGGAACAAAGCGTTCTGAGGACAAGGATGGGGGAGGGCTTGGAGAGAGCAGGGCCCTGACTCTTACGGATGATGCAGGGAGGCAAGTCCCTTGGTCCATCCGGCAGGAGGCTGGCTTGCTTAGGGGTTAGCACGCCAAATGGCAGGGTGGGAGTTTCCTTGTCCAGAACTGCCTCCGGTTCTTCCCCTTCAGATACCTCTGCCCTGCTGTCCTGAATATCATGTGTGATGACCCTCTGTGATAAGTGGTGAGGAGGTGGGAATGAGCAATTCCTCTTCTTTGCTAGAGTTAGCAGGATTCACTTTTGATTTTTTTAGACCAAGGACAGTGAGATGGTCTTTCCTGAGGAGGGGTCTAAGGACATGCAAGTGCCCCCTTCCGTCCCTGTCAGACCCCTCCACTTGAGCAATGCCCCCTACCCCAGCCCTGCTGAGACCTCTACCAGGCCCTGTTACCTCCCCCTATGGTCCCTGGTTCCCCAGGAGGAGGTAGGAGGTGAGGCCAGTCTGCCCAGTGGCTTGGGCTGCTGCCAGAGAAAGCTGCCCGGTCCCTTGTGGTGTCTGGGATGGCTGGGAAGGCGAGGGAAAGGATGGGGGGAGTCCTGTCTGCAGCACCACCAACGGCCCACAGGAATGCTCTACCTCGCCCACCCATGTCCTCGGCGACCCCTCCCTTCACTCCCACCCGGCTGACCAGCCTTTCTGTCTCTCCCCTACAGCTGGGCGCACAGGACAGTCTCTCCATGCGAGGAGACATTATGGGGACATCCACCACCACCCCTCCCCAGCCATTCTCCTGGGAATGTGGCCTGCCTACCATGAGAGCTCCTGGACTCAGGAGAGCAAGACTGGACCAGAGCAGCGAGGCTGGGGCCCTCAGCCCTCGACCCTCAGACTCTGGACTGACTAAAAGAGGGCTGGAGTTGCCCCCCACGCTGCTATTTATCGGGGGCCCTGGAGGCTCCCATCCGCTTGAGGAAGGCTGGGAAGCCCGGCTGAGGACCCTCTGCCCCTCAGGGGCTGTGTCCTCCTCCCATTCCCCTCCAAGCCAACACCTGGGCCAGGGACCCAGAGGCCCGTGGGACATAGGAGAGCAGGGTGGGCGCTGAGGAATGGAAGAGCCCTTGTGCCCGAGGACCCGCCTGGTGCCAAGGGATCCCAACACCGACAAGCAGGGACTCGTCTCCAGAGAGAGAAGCATGAGATTCGCAGGGCAGGACAGTGTCACTGGATTTCCCGTAAAGGTGTGTAGCCCAAAAGACGAGAAGAGAAGGCTTCTGGGCCTGCTGCTCTGCACTGACAGCCCAGAGCGGGTCTGCACCCTCCACTTGCCTAACTGCCCTCTGCTGGTGGCCAGGCGGAGAGGGGATGCCAGCCCTACCCTCAGGACCTGCCTGGCTTGGCTCGTGATGCCAAGGGCAAGACCAAGCTCTGGCCTCGGCCCCAGCGTCCCCCCAGCCCTGCCAGAGCTTCTCCAGGAGGCCGCGCAGAGGCTCTCCTCTTGAAGGAAGCCATTGCACTGTGAATACTGAACCCGCCTGCTGAACAGCCTGCCCCATCCATCCCCGAGAGCAAACACCTATCCGTCCTCCCACCCCTCCAGCCTCTCTCCCCAGCTTCCTGCACTGAATGCCCGAGCCGGCCTCGCCCGTCGACTGAGGGAGCCCCTGAGCCCCGACCTTCTGCTGACCTGGCTCTGAATCCCTGCGGTGGATTAGGGTGGGAGAACTGCCCGGGCCACCAGCCAGAGCTGGTCTTCAGGCTGCGTTGTTCGCCCAGGTTTCTGCATCTTGCACTTTGACATTCCCGAGAGGGAAGTGACTAGTGGGAGGGAGAAAAGGAGGGCAGGGACAGACACAGAGAGAGGCTGCAGGGTGAGCTCTGATGGAAAATAGGTCTTTGAAGTTAAGGGCATGGCCCTGAGGTGGGGGAAGGGGTCTGCACCCCTGACCCCCCAGCCTGTGCTCTTGCCCTGTACCAGGCCCCTGCCCCAACCACAACCCCAAGGCTGCTGCTGGCTGGCACCTGGGGTGAGTGGTTGTCCCTGGTAGGAGCCCGGGAGGCAGTGACATCCTCCAGCTCTCATCCCACCCCTTGGTAGCACCATCTCTCCGACCAGGCAAGCCAGGGTGGGAGAGGGACTTGGAGAATCCAGGCATCTGCTTCCAAGTCTGCCTGAGGGCCTCAGCTTCCTGGGTCAGCCCATGGCTGTGGCTCTGAGAGTTGAGCAGCAGGTGACAGGGCTGTTGATTACCCTCGGTCCCTTTGTGCTACTGTGTCCCTCCTCTCCTGCCGCCCTGGGCCCTCCACTGAGAGACCCTGCCCTACCTGGCCACTGGACTGGGGCCTAGGAGCTTCCCTTCCTGCCCTTAAAAGTGAGGGTCCGCTGGTCCCTGCCTCCCCTGCCCTGTTGCTGTCAGCTGAGGGAAGGGCAGTGGAGAACTTTCCCCTTCGGGTCCCTTTTCCTAGTCACAGACTCTATATTTGATACGAAAAAATATATATTTAAAAGTGGAAGGAAAAAAACCCCGCAGAAAAAGCATTCCTCCCTCACTCCCCACCCCTTAAACGTATGGTGTTTTAAAGGTCGTGAAAGCAAGTCCAATCCATCACAGAAACTCTTTGTGGGCTCTTGGTGACACAGGAGTGGGAGGGGCCTCAGAGCCCCCTCTGGGTGGCTCCCCAGCTACCTGAACAGGAACCCTTCTTTTCTCTGAGAAAGCCGAGAGGGAACATTGGCTCACACACTGTGAGATATTGTTTTTATACTTGGAAGTGGTGAATTTTATATGAAGTCATTTAAATATCTATTTAAAAAATAGGAAGCTGCTTATATATTTAATAATAAAAGAAGTGCGCAAGCTGCCACATGTGAGTCATGGGAAAAGTTGCTTTTGGTGTGTGAATGGCAAAAATGGAGTCGGAGGGGTGAGCGGTAGCTGCTGGGGGAGACCCAGCTCAGAAAGCATTTTTCAAGGTACGTGGGGAAGGAGGGTTCTCTCCAACTTCCAGTCTTGTCACCAAAACCTCCTGCATTATCGCTGTCCCAAACACATTCACCTGCATATCTGTTTAATAGGAAAACGGACAGAAACCAGCCAAACGTCAGGCCTGCCCACCAGCCCCTGCCCCAGCCCAGCCTAGCCCAGCATGGCTGGTTGGGCTCTGTCCAAGGGCCCAAGGGGCCTGTAAGGATGAGGCTCCTTGACCACTGACCCCTGCTGTCCAGGTCCTCGCAGGCTCTGAGGTGAATGAGCACTGTCTCTGGACTGGGAACTAGGGGAGGCTGGCAGAGGGAGAGTCAGCAAGCTCTGTGAGTGGCCTTAAGCCCTGATCTTCCTTCTGGGAGTGGAGAGGAGACCAAGGATGCAGACTTCCAGGGGCAGAGGGGCGTTGGGAAGGTTCAGAGTGATTGAAGGCCCAGCATAGCCCAAAAACACACCCTGGGCAAGGCTGGGATAAAAGGGGCCTCCCCACCGCTAAGAATGTGGTGGACAAAGTTTTGCATCAGTGGTTCTCAACCCTGGCTCACCTGAAACTAACTTAGGTTGTTTCAAAAAATACTGGTACCCAAGCCCCACCCTAGATCAACAAAATGAGAATCTCAGGCGTGAGGCTCAGACACCAGGCATCAGAAAATTTTCAAGACATTTCAAGTAATTCAAATGTGATCCTGGATGAGAAGCATGTAGAGCTACACTGTCTGATATGGAAGTTATCTGGGTTTAAATTAATTAAAATGGAATAAAAGTAAACATTCAGTTTTTCAGTAGTACTAGCCACACTTCAAAGTTCAATAGCCACGTGTGGCTACCATGTTGGATAACACAGAAACAGAACATTTGCATCATCTCTGAAATCATATTGGACAGCGCTGCACAAAAGTTTGTGTCCCCAAACTTAGGAGACCAAGGTTACAGGGTCAGAATGGGCACCAAGCAAACATGCCTGGAACTAAGTACCCAGGTATCTCAGTTACCCCTCTCTGTGCCCTGAGCCCCCACTACCACCCTGTCTCTCATCATTTCCCTTAAGCTAGCTCTTCCCTTTCTATCAAAAGCTCCTCAGAAAAGATTTTTGAAGAAACTTATTCATATTTTTTTCCTTCAAGTCACAACTTAAAAGTTGCCTCCTCTGAGAAGCCTTCCCAGCCTGACCCAGGTCCCGGAGGCCCACCCTAGCTCAGTTCCTTCCTCCCCTGTTCTCCCACAGACTGAGAGCCTGTTTATTTGTCTGTCCCACCAGGCCACTGACTATGGCAGGAACTGTTCTGTATCCCTCCTTGCATCCCAGTACCTGAGAGTATCTGGCACACAGTAGGTGCCCAATAAATGTGCATCAAAAGGTTAATACTGAATGCATGAACAAAGGTATAGTAAGGCAAATTCTGACCAGATTTAATGGTGGCCTTTTCTAGGGGCTTACTTGATATTAACCAGTGGAATATATATCTAATAACTACAATTCATTAGTCGAGGAGGTATTTTCAGCAGGTCTCCCTGGCTTCTGTTGGAGATGGGGCTAGGTTAGAACCCTAACTGATCACTGGGCAGTGGATGGAATGTAATTTCAAGGACTTTAAGCAAGGATTGGCAAACAAACAAATGCCCCTGCCCCTCACTTGCCTTTCCAGAGGCCCCAGGAGGTATCCCAGGAGGCCCCAGGAGGTACCCCAGGGGGTATCCAGGAAGAAATGCCAGAGAATCTCAGTAGCCTTTCCTGGGCTTCATGTGCTACAGGTGCTGCTTCAGAAGTGTCGTATCTGTGGAATGACATCAACTTTGGATTCAGGGCCAAAGAACTTAAGCCATTGGCTTGGATCTCTTCCTGCTGTGTGAACTTGGGGAAGTGTTTAATCCCTTTGAACCTCAGGTTTCTCCTCATCTTTAGAACTGGCTTAAGAATACAAGCCAGGTATACCTGGCCTGAGGTTCAAATGCAGGAACAAACCCCAAAGCACCTTGTGGACTCTAAAGGCTGCCCTCAGATAAAGTGTGTTCTGATGCTGCCCCTGCCAGCTGGTCCCATGGTGCCCAAGCCAAACACAGCTCCTCTCTGGGCAGGCACTGGGGACCCGGGATGCTGCCAGAGCCTGGCTATACTCAGCAGAAGGGGGCAGAGCCAGGCGCTTCCTGCTGGGATGAGGATTCAGATACCTTGTAGCTCAAGGATTTGGGGCTGAAGGGAGACTGAGCAGGAAATGGCCCTGGGACATAGCGGGTGCCTGTTAACAGGCAGGGTCAGGAACTCTGGCTTTGAGTATGCAAGCAGAAGGGCCCAGCCAAACCCCAAACCATTATCCGGCCAGAGCCAGGAAACTGAATCAGAGACAACCAGGAAGAAGCCTGAGGTTAACCTCATGCAGACTGCAGGCCATGGCAAGGAAGGGGTTGGGGTGGCCTAGGGTCTGGGCAGGGCCTGGGTGGGTATCTGATGACCCCCTGAATGAGGAGCTAAAGTCATTAGGGGGTGGGCAGTGACTAGGCAGCCTGAGGCCCAGGTCAGCTGCAGGGCAGCCCTGGGGAAAGAGACCATGTTTCTCGACAAGGGCCCCCAGCCCCCAGTGAAGGCACCCTGTACCAGAGCAGCACTTTTGTCCCCTGGTTTCCTGGGCCAGTTTCTGGGAAGGGGGGTGACCAGGCTCTGCCGCCCTGGATGCTGGGACTGCTGAGGGAACAAAGGACTGTGCCAGCCTCGAAGGCCCCCTGGCAAAATAAGGAACCGCAGAGACACTCGCTCCCAAAGCCCTGCCGGGGCTGTGGCAGCTGTGGTCCCACCCCTGGTCTGGGACCACAGGGAAGCCCACAGGTTGACCCCCATGGCCCTGTGTAGAGTCCACATGGATGCAGCTCCGGGACTGGGTGGCCGTGGGGCAGAAGAGGTTATGGACTGGGGAGTGGAGGAGGCTGGGTCAAGGGAGTTGTCGGGTGAATTTCTGGAGGATGGCTGGGTGAGAATTCCATGTTGGACTCCAGCCTCTCTGGCCCACAGGCCCCATCACTACCCTGAGGTCCTGGACTCCTGCCCCAGCCTCTCTTTGCATGTGTGCACCTAGTGAGGTCTGTGAGGGCTGGAGCCTCATCCTCATCCACTCATTCATTTCCCCATTGATTGCTAGACACTGAGCACAGAATGGTGAGCAGAAGAGCCAGTGGGGGAGACAGGTATTATCCAAACAACCACACAAATAAGTATCTAATCATAAAATGTAAATAGAGGTAGGAAGATACAAGTGCTGTGAGAGCTTCTAATAGGGGGCCTGACCCAGGATGCAGGGCCTTGCAGGCCTTCAGAATGATTAAGGCAGAAGAAGCCATAGGATGGTTTCAAGCAGTGTGGCATGGTCTATTCCTCTCCCTTATTCAATGCCGCCAACAAGGATGAACAGTTTTCATTGATCAACTACCCGTTATGTGTGAGGTACTCTATAAAAATGCAATTTCATTCAACCCTACAACAACCCCATGAGCTAGGTGCTAACATCCTCTTTTTTTTTCTTAGAGAAGCATAAAATTTGGCCAAGGTCACAGCAGCTGGTAAGTGGCAGAGTCTGGATTTGAACCCAGGTCTGTGTGTTTTCAAAGCCCACACTCTTGTCACATCACACCCTAGTGACAGATATTCGTTGCGCAAACAGACAGCTTGTGCCAGCCTGGGGTTGAAGGTCCCCAGGGCCTTAGCATCCTCTGCCTTATTCCCCTCAGAAGGACTGTTTAGCCTGGCACTGGATAGCGGGTGTGCCTATGACAGATTTCTACTCTCTTGACCCTGTTCCTAACCCTGAATCCACCATGAAAGGAGGAAGGCTCCTCCTGGGCAATGTGCCCACCATCTGGGCCTCTGGGAACGGCCCTTCTTGACTACCAGTCCTGCCATTGGCTTCCTTTGTCCTGGACCCTTTGTAACCCATATGTTTTCTCCATGCCTGCCTTTTGGGCATCTCCCAGGCCCCTGGTTAATTATTGGCCCAGGAGACATCTGGGCACTGATCACTCCAGCTGGTAACAGTCTTTTTAGCATCATTTTTATTTTGCCTGATGTGACCTTCTCAGATGAAGAGGCTGGAAATTTGTTCTCCTCACACCCAGTCAGACACCCAGGGGAGGTCATCCAGGCCTGGCTAGGATTGTGTGGGCAAGGCTGGATCAGGACCACTAAATGTGACATCTACAGGTTCAACACACTCTAGTGATTCTGGAGAGACAAGCCAAAGGCTGAGGAGTGGAAGGAGCAGAAGCCTCCCCCTGAGTGTGATGTTTGGGGGAGCCTCAAAGAGGCATCATGATCGGAGTGCACTGAGGTGCTCAATCTGTGCTGGTTTTCCTAAAATGAGCTCCATGCCCATAGGCAAGAAGCCCACTCTGACAGTCTACTTACCCGAAGAAGAGCTTCAGGCTTGAAGGGAATTTGGCCCAAGGCCTGTGTTATGTTCAGAGTATTTTTCTATAGCAGCAACAGCAAAAACATCCTGGGGAAGGGGCAGAAATCTGATTTCCAGAGTTGCTGCATTATGTCATTTTAAATGTCTAGTTTTAACAACAATAAAAAAATTACAAGGCATGTAAAAATACAAGAAAGTATGGGCCCTATGTAGGGGAAAGAAGCAATCAATAGAAACTATCCCTGAGGAAGCCCAGACATTGGACTTATTAGGCAAAGACTTTAAATCAGGTATTTAAAATGTGTTCAGAGACTAAAGGAAACCATGGCTAAAGAACTAAAGGAAAATATGAGAACAATGTCTCACCAAACAGAGAATATCAACAAAGATGTAGAAATTATAAGAAAGGAATCAAATAGAAATTTTGGATTTGAAAATTAGAATAACTAAATGAGAATTTCCCCACAAGGGCTCAGTAGTAGATTTAAACATCCAGAAGAAAGAATCAATGAATTTGAAGATAAATTCATTGAGATTATTCATACTGAATAACAGAAAGAATGAAGAAAAATGAACAGAGACCAATTGGACATCAACAAACATACCAACATAGGCATAGTAGGAGTCCAAAAAGGAAAAGAGAGAGAAACAAAAGAGTATAAAGAATATTTGAAGAAATAATGTTTGGAACTTTCCAAATTTGATGAAAAACATTCATCTGCACATCCAAGAAGCTCAGCAAAGTTTCAAAAGGCAGAGACTCTTGAAAGCATTAAGAGAGTAGTGATATATGGTACCAGGAATCTGCAATAAGATTAACAGCTGATTTTTCATCAGAAATCATGACGTCCACACGTTAGGCCACAAAAGAAGTCTCATTAAATTTAAGAGGATAGAAATTATATCAAGCATTTTTTCTGACCACAATGATATAAAACTAGAACTCAATTACAGGAAGAAAAATGGGAAAAGCACAAACATGTGGAGACTAAACATGCTACTAAAAAACCAATGAGTCAGTGAATAGGTCAAACTGGAAATCAGAAAATACCTCGAGACAAATGAAGGTGGAAACACAACTTTCCAAAATCTATGGGATACAGCAAAAGCAGTTCAAAGAAGGAAGTTCATAGGAATAGAGGCCAATCTCAAGAAACAAGAAAAATCTCAAATAAACAACCTAACCTACCACCTAAAGGAGTTAGAAAAAGAAAAATAAAGAAATCATGAAGTCTGGAAGACAGTGAGATGACATATTCAAAGTGCTGAAAGAAAAACTGTCAACCAAGAATTCTATATGCAGCAAAACTATCCTTCAAATCTGAAGGCAAAATTAAAACATCCCCAGATAAATAAAAACTGAGAGATTCTGTCATGAAGCAGATCTAACCTACAAGAAATACCAAGAGATTTCTTCAGGCTGAAGTAAAAATATAATAGATAGTAACTTGAATCCACATGAAGAAATAAGGAGCACCAGGAAAGTTAACTATACTGGTAAATACACCCGTGTATATTTACAGTATATACTGTAGACAAAAGACAGTATGAGTGTATTTTTTTTCCTAATTGATTTAAAAGAAAACTGAACAAAGCGATAATTATAAATCTATGTTGGTGGATAAAAAATGTATTTAAAAAGATGTAATGTGTGATAATTACAGCATAAAGGAGGGGGAAAATGGAGCTATATAGGAGGAAAGTTTTTGTGTACCATCAAAATTAAGTTGGTTGTTAATCTAAACTGATTGTTGTAAGTTAAGATGCTAATGGTACTCCCCAGGGCAACCACTAAGAAAACAACCAAAAATATATAATAAAAGAAATGACAAGGGAATTAAAATGGCATACCTGAGTACTTTTCTACAAAAGCCTCACTCACCCTCCAGCTGTCAGTGAAAAACTGGGGAGGCTTAACTTCCTGAGGAGGAAAGAGGTACACATTGTCCTTGCCCCTTGACCTCATGCTCTACTCATCCCTTAAGATAAAATACCCAGTGTTCCTTAGTTTTCCAAGCACTTCCCAGATAAGATCATGTTTCTTCCTCACAGAAACACTGTGAGGCAGGCTTTATAGTATGAGTTTTATGAGTGAGGGCTCTGAGGCTCAAAGACGTTAGGAAAGCAGCCCAAGGATGCATAGCCAGTAAGTATGAAAGGTGGGACTAAAATTAAGTCTGTCTTATTCAAGTACAGGGCTCTTTCCTCCATAGCGAAACTCAGCACTTGGCATCAGAGATGCCAGCTTCCTTTTCCTTTGTTCCTTTTCCCACGTTTTAATTATAGAAAATATCAAACAGATGCCAAAGCAAAGAGATAGTAAAATGAACCTCCTTGTACCCATCACTCAGCTTCAACAATTGCGGCCAGTCTTGACCCATCTGTATCTCCACACACTATCCCCTGTCTTCCCTCCCATTATTTTGAAGCAAATCCCAAATATATCTTTTGAAATGAGCAATTTTTAAAAGCATTGTGGTTATGTTTCTAAAATCAAATCCTTGCCTTTTAAAAGTCTTTAAAAGGCAAGGATTTGATTTTAGAAACATAACCACAATGCTCTTATCACTTCTGAAAAAAATAATAATTCCTTAATATCATTCAATACCTGTTAGTGTTTCCATTTCTCTCTCTTGAATTTTTTTAGCGTTTGTTTGAATATGGACCCAAATATCATTTATACATTGCAATTAGTTGATATGCCTTTTAAGCCTCTTTTCATCCACAGGACTCTATGGGATCCCTTCCCCTGATCTCTTCCCCCCAGTAGTTTATTTGCTGGAAAAAAACTGGTTCATTTGTCCTGTAGAATTTCCTGGAATCTGGATTTTGCTGATTGCAGTGCTATAGTGTCACTAGTGTGTTCCTCTGACACCCACATTTCCATAAATTGAATATAAATGATATTATATATTTTTATCTTTAAAATTTAGAAATGTATTCTCCTATACTAGGAGAATAATCGCATAATGATGGTAAATTGTTACCATGGAATTTTATGCATTTATCAGTAATCATACTTTTCAAAGAATTTTGAGGGATATGGGGAATGCTTATCATATAGCATTAGGTGAAAAAGCAGGAATAAAAAATATATACTTTATGCCATATATCTATAAAGAGAAAAAAGGTTGGAGGGAACCACTAATTGCAAGGAAAAACAATTATGTTAATAGAGGCTATAACTAAGGATTAGAATTATGGGGGATTTATTTTCTTTCTTTATTCTTTCTATATTTTCTAATTCCTAATAATATGTTCACATTTCTTTTATAATCAGAAAATTTTTTTAATATTTTGTAAAACCTTCTGTGTATAAAGTTGTGATTTTCCTGAAGTCATCCACAGGACCACAAAATGTTACCTTCTGCAGCAAGATCTAAACAAACAAAGCAGTGTGACCAGCTGAACAAATTACTGGTAAGTTACTGGTTGGTCACTGGTTGTTTGATGTCTCTGAATGGTCATTTTGGTCACAAAGACCAGTTTGCTGGTCACAGGGGCACAGCAGGAGTGGAGAACAGCTCATCAGGAAGGCCAGCAGGGCAGACTCTATAGCTTAGCTGGCCTGGCTGGTGGACTTGGGTCTTCAGAAAGCCCAGTCCCACTGCCCTGTGCCCTCCTCCAAATCACTCACCACAAGACATCACACACACACAACCACAGAGACATGATCCCCCCGACGGTGAAGACAACCAGGGACAACTACAGGTACGTTGAGCAGGGCTAGACCAGGGCAGCAGCCCACCGTCGGAGGCATGCCTACGTGGCCCTCCCCCCAGGCAACAGGACCAGACTGCAGGTCTGACCCATACAGAGGAAGAAGTGAGAATTCTATTTCTGATTTCTACCTTTTCCTTCCTGGTCTAGCTCAAGCCATAGGCATCAGATATTGATCTATAAGAAAAGAAGATTCGACTCTAGATCTTGGTGGCCCTTTTCCCACTCTGACATGCTAATCTTTTCTGGGATCAGTTTCTTCCAAAGTTCATGGGCCATTTGAACTATACCAAAGAGAGAGATTTTTTGTTTCCTAGTTCATAAGTAATCATTTAAACTATGTCCTCATGTGTATACCATCGGATTGTGGCACAGATGTCTCTGTCTCTGTCTCTGTCTCTCTCTTTCTCCCTCTGTCTCTCTCTCTCTCTCTCTCTCTCTCTCTCTCTCTCTCACACACACACACACACACACACACACACACACACACAGGCTGTGAGAGCCACACCACAACCCCAATTCTACTCACACAGCTCAATCCCTGGGGAGACCCTCCAATCGACCAGTCTCTTCCATGTTGCTCTTGCTTTCCTTTAAGTGGATGATATATTTTTAAACTTACATTTTTCTGTTTATAAAGTTATCACAAGGTGATTACAGAAAATTGGGAAAATACAAAAAAGTATAAATAAAGAAATAAAATCACTCTTACCCACACCATTTATCAATAGCCACTGCCAACATTCTGTTGTATTTCCTTCCAGTCTTTTAATAGTCTACTTAGATTTTTATATAGTTAATATCATAATGTATATCCAGTTTTATATCAATTTTATACTTAATATCATAATCATGAACCATTTCTCATATCATTACAATTTTTATAAATATTATTTATTCTTTTATCTTCTATGTTTTTCTGAGCTGATTAACGAATCCATAGTTTGTTTTTTTTTTTTGCGGTATGCAGGCCTCTCACTGTTGTGGCCTCTCCCGTTGTGGAGCATAGGCCCGGGACGCGCAGGCTCAGAGGCCATGGCTCACGGGCCCAGCCACTCCGCAGCATGTGGGATCTTCCCAGACCGGGGCACGAACCCATGTCCCCTGCATCGGCAGGCAGACTCTCAACCACTGCGCCACCAGGGAAGCCCCGAATCCATAGTTATTAACTGAGCTTCCACTTTGTACAAGGCAGGTACGGTGGAGCATTCAAAGGCATGTGACTACAGCAATGTCTCTGTCCATGAGGGGATGAAGGACATAGATGTGCAAAGCTTTCAGACAGGGCTAGGGAGGAGTGAAAGAGACCACTGTGAGGATGGGTGATTGTGAGGACCATTATCTTCTGAGCTAAAAACTGGTCCACAGGACCTGACCAAGGTGACCTTGGACAAGTCATTTAATTTCTCTGTGCTTCAGTTTCCTCACCTGTAAATTGGGGATGATAATAGTACCTGTCTCAAAACTGTCCTGGAAAATAGCACTATGCAAATGTTTCTGTTTTTATTATTTTGGGACACAGAAGTATTTCAGAAGCTGTTGCTTGGTTGTGAAAACATTTGTATTTGTAGCACATTCTAACGTAGGGATTGTGGGGCAAAATATTTGAAATCTGAACTGTCCTGGGGGGTACAGAGTAAAGACTACCCTTGGAGGAAGGGGGTGGGGAAGGGAGAGAGATAGAGAGACAGAGAAACATAAAAAGAGACAGAAACAGAGAAAAAGAAAGAGAGAGAGAGACATTCTAGCTAACGTTTAGTGAAGAATACACAGAGGAGGAAAGTTTTGAAATGGGCTTCAGAATCTTCCTTAAAAGTCATAATCCTTTGATTTAAAAGTTCAAATACCGAGGCAGAGGAACCACACCTGACACACAGCCTCACCAGACTTGAACTCATTCACAGAGCCTGCCTACCGCGCAGCGCACGGCTGGGCAGAGAAGGCACTCAGTTCAGCTCTGCAGAGCTGGAAGGGACAAAAGAGAAAGAGAAGACAAATACAACTTCTAAATCAATTATTTCCCTCTTTATTTTTACCCAGGAACCAAACGCTGAGCTGGGACTTTTGCTCTAGTGCAAACATTCTCTCCATCAATTTTTCAGCACAACGTAATCTGACATGGAAATATCAGTAGAGGTCCAAATAGAACATACTTTAAACAGCATTTGATTTTTGGCTCACAATAACAGATCATCTCTCCCAGAAACTATTCTCTTCATCCTTCACGTGAATTGACAGTGAGCAGCCTTCTCATTAAAAAAAAAAATTTTTTTTTTTTAACTTGAGCAGTATTTTTTAAAGAAAAGGCTGATGGAGGCCAGCCCCGGACTCTGTGCCTGTTGTTGAGATAGCACTGTTGGTGGGATGAGCCCTGACTGGAGTCACACCACCTGGCTTTAATGCTGGACACCTTAATGAGGAGCCGGGACCCTCTCTAAGGTGAAGGTGGTGGAAGTAAGGAAGCCCAGGGAAATCTGCAGATTAAGAAGGGTTTATGGAAAGACCAGGATTCAGCCCTACAAAATGATTTACAGGTTACAAAACACTTTTGCATGTATTTTATCATTTGGTCCTCACAACATCTGGTGAAGTAGCTCTTTTTATGATTTACACAGAAGGAACTGAACCCAAGGAGGTTAAGTCACTGGTCCAGTGTAATGACAAACCCAGGGCTTTTATGCCAAGTTATTCCCTGCTGAAGTGTAAATTCCTTAAGGACAAGAACTTTGCCATATTCATTTTCAGATCCCCATCAGTGTCAACACAGGATCCAGCTCAGAGCAGATACTCAATAAATGTTTGCTTAGTGAAAGAATGTGTATGACCTCGGACAATCCCTTCACCTCTCCACACCTAAGAGTGCTATGAAGATGGCCTTAACAGTCCTTCCCCACTTGGAAAAATCAATGGCAACACCTCTCTGAATTCTCCTCACATCCGTGTGTACTGCCTGTCAATGGGACAATAGTCAGAGCATCCATTGCATTATGTGCCACTTATTTCACTCAACACTAGTGTATTCACTTCCTATTGCTGCTGTACCAAATTACAACAAATTTAGTGGCTTAAAGCAACATAAATTTATTCTCTTACAGCTTTGTAAGTCAGAAATCAGCTTCCCCTGGCTAAAATTAAGATATCATCAGGACTGGTTCCTTCTGGAGGCTCTGAAGGGAGCCTTTTCCTTGCCTTTCTTAGCTTCTAGAAGCCACCTGCATTCCTTGGTTTGTGGCCCCTTCCTTCATCTTCAGATTACATCACTCCAGGTTCTGCTTCCATTATTACATCACCACCTTTTCCTCTGGGGTCAAATCTCCCTCTGCCTCTCTCTTCTAAGGACACCTCTGATTACATTTAGGGTCCACCTGGATAAGCAATACTCACAGGGATTAGGATTCGGATATCTTTAGGAGGCATTATTCAGCCTACTGACTATCATTACACTTACAATTTACCTTTTCATTGTATATTTGCCTGTCTCTCTAGTAGACTGTGAGCAACTTGAGAGCAAGGATTCTACCTTATTTACCTCTGTTCCTAATATGGTGCTTCACAGACAGTAGGTGCTTAATAAATAATTATACAAATAAATAACCCCGTATCTATGGATTGCTTCCACCTTAAGGACCATCACAGAACAACATTTCAATGAAATCTAAATCTAACTTCAAAGAAGCCTTAAAAGATGAATCAGTCTTTAGTAAAATTCTCTTGGAGACATAGAGGAGGAGGACATTACACAGCAAAGCTTCCTAAAAATGCCCTGGAGACATTGCTCCGTCTCCTCCAGGCCCCTTCACTCAGTCTCTCCACTTGCCTGCCCATCCACTGCCCCAGGCTGCCAAACTTGTAATTGTTCCCAGGGAAAACACATGAGCATCAGGATTTAATTTTGACAGTACTTGCTCTCAACCAATGGTTAGGCTATCAAGGGGGGGAAAAAAAAAAGCACTATCCACTTCCTAAATTCTTGGGCGTGTTCCTAGATCTGTCTGCCACACAGTGAGGTCTGAGTCCCCAGTGGTCCCATTTGGACATATTTAGGACCAGCCCTCTGTCACAAGAAGAAATTCTAGGGGAACTGCCCTCCAGCCAGGGCCCCGAGGCTGACTCCAAGGAGGAGAAACCTGCCTGACAGCCCATCTGGCCCAAACCCTCGGGGACGTCCCACCTCCCCAAGCCAGCACAGCATCTCCAATGTGGGCACCTTGAAGGTCTTCCTTCTTCCTCCTCCCAAACTAATGTCATCAACAAAAAAAAATGAGTCTGGGTAAAATCTCACGTGGTTCAGTAACTCCCAGCTATAAATTCCTTATGCTCTGACATGATCCAGCCCTTTCTGATTCTCCAAGCTGTACTCACAGTCACTTTGTTGTTTAAGCAAGTCACCCCAAGTGCATAAAAATGACAAGAGTTCCAGCATAGGAGCTTTACCTGTTTTGTTGCATCTAATCCTCATGGCGACTCTATGAGGTAGGTATTATTGTTATCCCACATTTTCCCCAGAGGGAAACCGAGCCACAGAGAACTTAAGTGACTTGCTCAGGGTCACTCAATAAGTGGTGGAGTCAGAATTCAAATCCAGGCAGTCCGGCACCATTAGGCAAACACCTCATCTTCCTGATTACCTGGATTGTGAGTTGGACAAATAAACAGCAGCTGTTCTCCACCTTGCCATGTCTTCTGTCTAGGGCTTTCAGGGATCCTGCCTCATATACAGAGGGCTCCGGGTCCACACGGAATTCCTTAATGTTGGACCCTTCCTCTGGCATTTTCCCACCCTCAGACCTGCCACCCCTGGAGCTTCTGAGGGCAGCTCCCAGGCCCAGGGCTCCCTGTGAGGTCCTCTAGTTTCCAGGAGCCTCTGAGATGGTTTACTTCTTCCTCCTCAGTGGGTGCTCAGCCTCTGAACAGTACGGTCCTGCCTATTTGGCCATTCCGCCTCCCTTCCACTTACTGCAGGGCAGGTGTGTCCCTGAGACCGAGTTAATAGCACGCAAGAGGCTAAGTTAAATCCTGACTTCCAGCCTCAAGCCTCACCAAGGAGTTCCTTAGACTTTTCATTCTGAAGAGTTAGCATAATGCTGTGTAAGGTAGTCCTTCATTTGATACGATCGTTCTTGGATGCATTGCCCCAAAGATTAGAATTCTGATCCCAAAGGTGACCTCTACTTGATTACAGAAAGATCACACCTTAAGTTCAACGTTTAGGATGGTAATTATGCTGTGTTGACATTCACATTCCCAAGTGTTTAAAAAAAGTCCCCACAGGGCTTCCTTGATGGCGCAGTGGTTGAGAATCTGCCTGCCGATGCAGGGGACATGGGTTCGTGCCCCGGTCCGGGAAGATCCCACATGCCGCGGAGCGGCTGGGCCCGTGAGCCATGGCCGCTGAGCCTGCGCGTCCGGAGCCTATGCTCCGCAATGGGAGAGGCCACAACAGTGAGAGGCCTGCGTACCGCAAAAAAAAAAAAAAAAAAAGTCCCCACATTGTCAGTTGTAATGGTCCAACGTGTTATTATAAGAAAGTTTGCTTAGAAATTCCTTTACTCTTTGGCACTTGGGCCATTTCCAATTTTTCGCTTTTCTACACAGTATAAAAACAGATTACTTTTTTTTTTGTTTGCTTAATTTGTGGTTTATTTACTTCCTTGTAGCTAAGTTTCCTAAAATGGAATAGTCTGGAAGATATGAATATTTTTATAGCTTTTGATACATATCATTTGATTGTTTGTTTAAGGAATTACACAAACTCATGTTGTCACCAGCAACAAATCAGTACCTATTTCCCCACAGTTCTGTTAACAAGCAGTTTATCATTTTTATTTGCTTTAATAGTTTAATAGGGGCTTCCCTGGTGGCTCAGTGGTTAAGAATCTGCCTGCCAATGCAGGGGGAAAAGGGTTCGATCCCTGGTCTGGGAAGATCCCACATGCCGCGGAGCAACTAAGCCCTTGTGCCACAACTACTGAGCCTGTGCTCTAGATCCCACGAGCCACAACTACTGAGCCTGCGTGCCACAACTACTGAAGCCCGCACACCTAGAGACCCTGCTCCGCAACAAGAGAAGCCACTGCAGTGAGAAGCCCATGCTCACCGCAACTAGAGAAAGCCCATGTGCAGTAACAAAGACCCAACGCAGCCAAAAATAAAATTAATTAATTAATTAATTATTTAAAAAAGTAGTTTAATAGTTCTAGAATGATATCTTTTTTTTTTTTTGGAATGATATCTTTAAGTTGTTTAGATATATATTTTTTTACCACTTTCAAGGCTGTATATTTTTCTATGTGATATTTGTTCTTCCTTTTTATTTGGGAATAAACTCTTCATCTTCTTTGGTTACTTACAGAGTGGAATCTAGACATGAACTATATATTTGTATCAGTTCTTTCCTTTTTTGGAATAAGCTGCTAGTAACTATATTTTTCACATATCTTTTCTTTCTATAGCCTTGTTTTATATGTATCTACCATAAAATTTAGAATAATCTTTACATATTCATATTTCTCTATCTTGTGCTTAATAACATTTTTCATTTCTTCAACAGTCAGACATTTATCACTTCTTCAAACATGAGATAGCCATGTAATTTTTTCCCATTCTTAAAAATACTAGTGTATGTTTTACTCTAATGCATCTGAAATTTATTATTTATGATGTGATGTATTACTCTAAAGTAAATAACTTCCTTATTATTCCACTATCCAAACAATTAGTAAGCAATGAAGCAATGAAGTCTTTCTGCATTGTTGTATTGTCTCTCCTTTGTTGTAAATTAAGTTTCTAAAGTAGGACATCTGTGCTACAAGAATTTCTGTTTTGTTTCATTCACTCAGCAAATATTTATTGAGCACCTACTATGTTCCAGGCACTGTTCTAGGTGCTAAGGATACAGGTATGAACAAAACAAACATCCCAGCCCTCATGGAGCTAACATTCTGGTGGAGGAATGGGGGGAAAGAGACAAACTTTTAAAAGAGTTGATAGATGGATAAATAACAAGTTAGG
Source organism: Monodon monoceros (assembly GCF_005190385.1). Classification (NCBI taxonomy): domain Eukaryota; kingdom Metazoa; phylum Chordata; class Mammalia; order Artiodactyla; family Monodontidae; genus Monodon; species Monodon monoceros. The sequence goes on along the minus strand of NW_021703774.1, from coordinate 84,965,248 downwards.
TAGGAAAGAATAATAGGGAGGCTGGCACGGGGGGTGAAAAGTTGAATTTTTCAATGGGGAACTTAAAGACGTCACTGAGAAGATGACGTCTGAGCAAAGACCTGAAGAAAGGGAGGGAATAGGCATGCAAATAGCTGGGAGAAAGAAGGTTCCAGTCGAGAGAACAGAGTTGTAAAAGAACGTCAAGTTCCTTGAGGAGAAATATACCTGGTATGCTCTGGCTGCAGTGCTGAGACAGACCGTAGGAGAGCAGCAGAGATGGCAGATGTGTTAGGAGGTCCCTGACAGTGGTACAGGAAAGAGGCCATGATGGTTTCAGTCAGGTTGATGGAGGTGAGGCAGTGAATAGTGGTCAATTCTGGACCTGTTTTTGACCTCTTAGATGTGGTGGGTGGTAAAAAGGAAGGTCAAGGATGACTCCACATATTTCGGCCAGAACATTGGAAGGGTGGTTTTGCCATTTACTGAGATGAAGCAGACTCAGTTTGGGATTTGGAGGAATATTTTGGACTTCGGAGTTGGTCCTGTTTTAAGCTTAAGATGCTATACCAAGTAGAGATGTTCCACTGATTTAATTTTTCTCTTTGGGGACCTATAGTTTTGATAAATATTTTTTATAACGCATTTTAAATCTTGTGAGAGAGTCCTTATTTTTTTCCCATTATTCTCTAAGGTTCATATCAATTACTCAGCTACTATAAGTATTTTATAAGGCCTTTAACTACTATTGCATTAAATCTATTAACACTGTCACATTTACTAGATTTTGTTTTTTCATTAACTATCTGGTGTATCTCTCCATTTGTTCACATCCTCCTTTTCTTTTCCTGTTATGGTTCAAGTATTTTCTTGGAATAAATCTGGTGGCTCGAAGAAAATCCTCAAATTCATTTTTGGTTTGTGGTTATAAATGGAATCTTTCTCCCTTTTCTATTCTATGTTTTAATTAATATGCAGCTGTATTTCACTGACAGATGGAAATGCAATTGTTCTATGTGGGTTACTTTTGGCTATATCTTTGCTGCATTCATTTATTATTTCTAGTAATTTAGGGTTTGCTTTTCTTGGAACTTTCAGGTATATAATCATGTCAAATATAAAAAGCAGTATTCTTTTATCCCTAAATTTTTATATCCTTCCCAAATAGCTATTATCAGCATTTCCAATACCGTGCTGAAAAGAATGGCACTGGGTGAACCTTCTGTTCCTGCTTTCAAGGAGAGGAACTCTTATATCTCCAGTGAAGTGTGACACTGGCTTTTCAAATTAAGTACATGATTTTTCTCATCAAAGAATAAAAATCTCCACACCTTATTTCAAAGCTTTAAAAAGGAATAAATGTTAAACTTTATTGACAGTCTTTCCAACAACTATTAAAAATATGATTATATGCTTAAAAATTGCTTTTCTTTTTCATACATGATTTAATTTTCTCCATTTTCTCTCTTTTAAAGTGAAAATTAACTAGTTAATGAAGTGCCACGGAATCCAAATGCAATTGTTTTTTATTTTTCTCTTTAATTTTTACCAGCTTTTTACATGTCTTTATTATTACATTATTTAAGACCAAACACGTGAGAATTGTTAGGCACTCCTTGCTCAGTTTGGGTTATCACCCTTAATATTTGTGATTAAAATCTAATTTATTTGACATCATGTTTTTTACACATTCTTAAGAGAACTTAGAATACTCCCATCATTTTAGTCCTTTTAAAATAAGTCTTGGACTTCCTGATGGTGCAGTGGTTAAGAATCCACCTGCCAATGCAGGGGACATGGGTTCGATCCCTGGTCCAGGAAGATCCCACATGCCATGGAGCAACTAAGCCCATGCTCCACAACTACCGAAGCCTGTGCACCCTAGGGCCTGCGAGCTGCAACCACTGAGCCCACGTGCTGCAACTACTGAAGCCTGCACACCTAGAGCTTGTGCTCTGCAACAAGAGAAGCCACCACAATGAGAAGCCCGTGCACTGCAACGAAGAGCAGCCCCCACTCACCGCAACTAGAGAAAGCCCATGCACAGCAACAAAGACCTAACGCAGCCCAAAATAAAAATAAATAAATAAAGTCTTTTGGCTTTAATTATTTTTCTTATAGGTAATGAATAGTTATATTTATTTTATAACCCAGTCTTCAAACTTATTTTCTCCTCATAGGGAAGTCTATCTCATTGACATGTAATATAAATGATATACTTGTATGATCTTTTATTGTCACTTATATTTATTTTTATTGCACCATTTTTTACTTTCCTGTTTTCTTTTTTTATATAAATTTATTTATTTATTTATGGGCTGTGTTGGGTCTTCGTTGCTGTGGGCAAACTTTCTCCAGTTGCAGCAAGCAGGGGCTACTCTTCGTTGTGATGCACGGGCTTCTCATTGGGGTGTCTTCTCTTGCTGCGGAGCACGGGCTCTAGATACGCGGGCTTCAATAGTTGTGGCACACGGGCTCAGTAGTTGTGGCTCGCGGGCTTAAGAAGTTGTGGCTCGCGGGCTCTAGAGCACAGGCTCAGTAGTTGTGGTGCATGGGCTTAGTTGCTCCGCGGCATGTGGGCTCTTCCCAGACCAGGGATCAAACCCGTGTCCCCTGCATTGGCAGGCGGATTCTTAACCACTGTGCCACCAGAGAAGTCCCTTTCCTGTTTTCTTTCACTTGTCTCTGTGGAGAAACAGAAGCACCAACCTCTGTGGTAATATTTTGACAGTCCTGGATCCTTTTTGAAATTCTAGTGTTTTAGGTAGGACTTGGCAGATGTTTGAATGTGGGCATTTTTTTTGTTTTGTTTTGGCCGACAGTGTCTCATTGACATGTGGTAACAAATCTGGGAAGTAGATGTTATCCTCATTTTGCAGGCTTTGAGGCTCAGGGAGGTTAAGTGACAATGTTTTACATCTAGAAGTTGTAGAACCATAATTTAAATTGTATTAAACATTACATTACCAGTTGGTTTTACTTTGATTCATTAGCCTTGCCTTTCAGCAATGTCCTAGTGGATTACTTTGTCCTAAGAGTTTTTCTGCTTTGTAGAATTTTTTGTCCCTGGCTGTGGTCTTTGCCTCTGTGGGGCTCTGCTGATAAGTATCCAGACTCTCCTTTGGTCTTCAAGAAGAGAAGTTGGAATCAATCAGTCTCACTTGCTTATTGGCAAAGGGGAGGCTCAGATCCAAGTGTGTCCCTCTCCAAAGTCATAAAGTAACCTCCATGACAGTGTTTCTGTAGATATGGCCTGGGGACCCTGCCTTAGACACATCTGAAAAATTAACTGCCAACCAACAAAACAAATTCCTAGGCCCCGTCCCAGTCTTACTGAGTCAGAAACTCTGAGGATGGGTCCCAGGAATCCTAACTTAATCTCAATAGCCCCCCCTCCAGGTGATTCTTGTGCACACGCAAACCTGAGAGCTGTGCCAAGTTTGGCACAGTATGTTTCCTGTGATGAACACATGTACCGTGTCCCCCAGTGACTCATGTCCTTGTTTAACCTTCTCCCTTAAGTACAGGCAGAGTATGTGACCTGCACCTAACCAGTAGAAAATGGCATAGGTGATGGGATAGATACTCCTGTGATTCTATTACGTTATATAAAACCATCTCAGAGGAAAGAGATTCTCCTACTTGAAGAGGTAAGCTGCAATGCTGAGAGAGGAAATGTGGGTGACCTCTAGATGCTAAAGAACGGGCCTCAGATGACAGCCGGCAAGAAAACAGGGACCTCAGTGCTCCAATCACAGGAGCTGAATTCTGCCAACAGCTATGTGAGCTGAAAGAGAACTCCAAGCTCCACCAAAGAAGGAAGCCTGGGCTCAAACCTTGATTGCAGCCATGTGAGACCCTGAGCAAAAGACCCAACAAAGCCACACCCAGACTCCTGACCCACAGAAACTACGAGATAATAAATGCAGATTGTGTTTTGCTGCATAGCAATAGAAAACTAAAACCCCTCCTAAAAATTTCAACAACTAACTTTCTTATTATCATATTATTTACAGACTTGGGGGGGAAATGCTATAAGTAAATACCAACTTATTTATTTTTACTCTTAAGTGTATCTTTTAAATTAGGTAATACACCATTATATACTCATTATAAAATTTAAAAGACCAACACCAAGTATTAGCAGGATGTAGAGCAACTGGAATTCTCACACACTGCTGGTGGGAATGGAAAATGGTCCAATCATTTTGCAAAACTGGCATTTCTTCAGATGTTAACATACATATACCATACAATCCAGGCTTTCCACTTCTAGGTATTTACTCAAAAGAAATGAAAACATAGTTCCATTCAAAGACTTGTACACAAAGGCTCACAGCAGCATTATTCACATAGCCCAAATCTGTAAACAGCCCAAATGTTCACCAACAGTTGGCTGGATAAACAAAATGTGGTATAACCATATGATAGAATACTATTCAGTAATGAGCTATCAATACACATAACAATATCAATGAATCTTGAAATCATTATGCAGTGTGCAAAAGCCAGATACAAGACTGCATACTATACGATTCCATTTATATGGAATGCAAACTAACTACTAATGGCAGAGGGCAGTTCAGTGGTTGTGAGGGACCAGGGAAGAGAGAGAGATGAAGAGCAAAGGGGCATGGGGAGTCTTTGGGGATGATATAAATGTTCTGTATCTTGATGGTCGTGGTGGTTTCACAAGTGTATACAATTTTCAAAACTCATTGCATTGTGCTTTTTAAATGGATATAGTTTAACTGTACATAAATTATTCCTCAATAAACCTGATAAGGAAAAAATAGATACATGTGGTACAAAATTCAGAAGGTACAAAAGGTGCAAAGTAAGACTGCCCACCCCAGAGGCACTATTACCAGTTTCCTGTGTATCTTTCTAGAGATATTTTTACTTAGTATAAACTGAAGATCTTTACATATCAGTACTTTTTTTTTTAAACCTCTTCTTTTTTTTTAATAGCTGCATAGTTGTCCCTTTACGGTTGTACCATAATTTACTGAACCAGTTTCTAATTATTTCCAATCCTTTTACAAAGAAAACAACAATGAGCTTAAATTGCTGGGCTAAAGAGTATGCAAATTTTTTATTTTAAACATATTGCTAAATTACCCTCCTTAGAGGTTATATAGATACATACTTCCACCAGCAATGAGAGTGCCTATTTTCCCTATACCTTGCTCACACAGTATGTTATCAGACTGTTCAATTTGACAGCTGAAAAATACATATCATTATAACTTTACTTTGTCTTTCTCTTATGAGTGAGATTAATCATCTTTTCATATTTTTAAAGTTATTTATAGTTGCTTTTAGAGTAACTTTTTTGTGAACTATTTTTTCATACCTGCCTACCTTTCTGTAGGGCTGTTGGTCTTTTTCATACTGTCTTCTAGCAGTTCTTTATACATGGTCTTGACTCAGATTCCCTAGGAAACAGGCTGAGAGGAAGTTCACATGCTCATGCTTTACTGGGGGAGTGCAATCCCAGGATAGCAAGAGTGAAGGGGGAAATGGAAGTGAGGCCAAAAAGGAGGGGCAGCAAATACAAGGTGGTACAGTATGGAGCTGGCCACAGCTTCATGAGGAAACACAATTGCTCAGTTACATAAATGTCGAGGTGGAGGGATGGCGGAAATGGGGAGGAGAATTTTATTGTCAGTTCCCCACCCCCACCCCCATCTGTAGTCTCTCATAGGTCAACATTTGCCCCACAGGGCATCAACTGCCCTGCACTTCTGGGTTACATCACCCAGCGCAGCTGGTGGGGAAGCCAGGTCCCATGTCCTATGGCATGATGTTTAATCTGAGTTCAAATGAGGGGAGAATTATATCTTCCAGATCTGGGCATCAATGCAACTGTGGTTCTAGCCCAGGCTTCAGCCTGGTGGAGGACAAGCTAGGCAGTGTGTTGGGGACAAGGCAACAAGGGCAGTGGCCAAACACTTCACTGAGCAAACAACTGAGGTCCTGGGGGGGCAGGTAGATCTGAACAATTCTGGAGGGAACTTGAGGAAAAAAAAAAAAAAATATATATATATATATATATATATATGTATAATAATTTTGTGTATATATGTAATTCCCTCCAGAATTGCTTAGATCTATCTGCAGTATCCAAAAATAATAATTTGTATATAATCATACCTGCATTATATATTAATAACATAATTATATGTTACTATATTAAAAGGATAATATATATTGTCCTTTTTTGCGGTTATTAAGTTTCAGATATTCCCCCCAACCCCACTTTGTTATTTCACTTTGACTATTTATGGTGATTATTTTTCTTTTTTTTGCCATGCAGAAATGTTTGATTTTCATGTGACTGAATTTATCAACACTTTCTATTATAGATTTAGCCCTTTCGTACTCAAGGATTATGAAAAGGAAAACAAAAACTCACTCATGTTTTCTTCTGGTGCTTCTGAAATTTCATTTTTCAAAGATTAAATATCTTTGATTCATCTTGATTTTATTTTGGTGTAAAGGCATAGAGTATGGAAAAATTAGAGTATATCAAATTAAATTTTTCCAAATGGCCAACAGTTGTCCTTGATACAAAGGACACTTTTATCATATATTAAATTTCCTTATTTTTGAATACTTATTATTAAATCTTTTACCTACAGGGTCTGAGGTTCAGTAGGTCTAAAAAATGATTCATGAAAGGAGAATCATGCAATTGGACAGCTAGACTTTGTCCTGCACTGTAATGCACTCTAGAAATGACAACAGTAGACAAATAACAGGCAGTTAAAACATAATTAAAGCTGCATTTTGTAATACAGTGGTCAAAGTTTCGTCTCCTTCATTTTACCAAGATGTTGCTGGTTATGGAGACATTGTCCCATCTTGACATATTGTGGTTTGAATTGTAGCTTCTTCCCCTAGAGAGTATCGTAAAATATAAATGTAGTTTGGGATGGCTATTTTTACTTGGCATGGTCTGTGGAATATCCTCAAAGGTGTTTAAAGTGCCAGAAGACTGGGATAAATAGGAAAGAGAAAAAAACACGTTTAAAAGAAACTGGACCTCTGAAACAACCCTTGGCCTACAGCATCAACCATTCCTTGTGCATCCCAACACAATTTTAATGATGTTGAGTTATTTACAATCCATCTTTCCTGGCTAGACTGTAAGTTTCTTTGGGGCATATACTGGATGGAGACTGCCTGTATTTAATCCCAGGGCTTAGCCTAAAGCCTGAAACACAGTAGTTGCTTAAAATATGTTTCAGGAATGAATGAAATAAAGAGCAGGATAATGAATCAACTCAAATCACCTCCTTTGAAAGCTTTATCTGACACCATCACTGCTCCCTTCAACCTTACCTGGATTCTGGGGTCCCACTGTGCCCTTTTATTTAATCATTGATTTCCCATCCATTTGTCTGTCTTCTCCATGAGAGGGTGAAGTCTTTATTTTTTTTTAATTGAAGTATAGGTGATTTATTTACAATATTGTGTTAGTTTCAGGTGTACAGCAAAGTGATTCAGTTATATGTATATATATATATATGCTTCTTTAGATTCATTTATAGGTTATTACAAGGTATTGAATATAGTTCCCTATGCTATACAGTCAGTCCTTGTCATTTATCTAGTTTATATATAGTAGTGTGTATCTGTTAAACCCAAACTCCGAGTTTATCCCTCCTCCCTCTTCCCCTTTGGTAACCGTGTGTTTTCTGTCCTGAGTCTGCTGCTGTTTTGTAAGTAAGTTCATTTGTATCATTTTTTTACGTTCCACATATAAGTGATATCATATAATATTTGTCTTTGTCTGACTTACTTCACTTAGCATGATAATCTCTGGGTCCATCCATGTTTCTGGAGAGTGTGAACTCTTTAAAGACATGGACTGTCTTATTCAATTTTATATCCCTAGCACCTAGTGAACACTCCCTAAACATTTGTGAAATGAATGAATGAATGAACTGCAGTTACAGAGGCAAATTATTAGAAAAGATCTGAAAGTTATTAAGGCGTAGCTAGTGTCTCTGATCCTCATGTCCAGAAAAGGGATGTCGTCCCAGTAGAGAAAATATGGTTGATTAGAAAGAGCATATGCTTCAGAGAAAGAAGACTTGAGTTCTGATTCCAACTCTGCCACTTTGGACAAGGCACTTCTTTGCCCTGAGCTTCAGTTTCCTGCACTGTAAACTGGAAATAATTAGGATTGAAGATAAAATTTAGAAAGTCCCACCACAGGGCATGGCATGCAGTAGGCCCACTATTATAGCTGGGCTGTTGCTATTGTTATTAATATCTACTATTATTGTTACTAGGAGGTGTAAAGGAAATACAGAGGAAGCTGTTAAATTTAGAGTTCAGGTAGCTTTGGAGGAGAGAGTTTGGGCATAGAATGGAGTATGGTAGAGGGGCCTCCAGTAACCATCAAAGATTGAGCACCTACTCTTTCAGGCACTCCACACATGTCATTCCATTAAATCCTTACAACAAACCTTAACATCAGTTGTATCATCCCAATGGGCAAAATGAGGAAACTGAATCATAGAGCATTTCTCTGAGTTTCAAAGTCACAGAGCTAGTAAGTGATTGAACTTAACTCTTATCCTATTCTGAATAATCCAGGAGCTGAGAATGTTCTGGGAATAAAACCTAGATTAGAGACCTCGAGAACCTAGATATTGAGTTAAGCTGGGCTAAGGTCTTGAATAAAATTACAAGGCTACACATGCTCATTTTTTTCATTAACCTGAAGCTTATCACTCCTAGTGTGATTAAAGATACCTTAGCATTTTAAATAACTGAGCTTGTGCTGAACCAAATGGACTGCATTTGGTGTGGGAAGCTGGTCCTCGGAAAAAATCTCCACCTGTATCCATGCCTTTAGCAGCAGAAAGTTACCAGTGGTTTTAGGAAAGCTGCCTTTTAAGGAACTGCCCTGAGCCTGGCTTATCACATGAAGAGAGAAGTTCATCGGTTTGCATTTCCCCAGCACACTTCAGATGTTTGCTTTAGCATACCATACATTCTCAAAGCATGCAGGATGTGGAAACTCACCCCAGGCATGGCTGTCGCAAAGCATCATCTGGCTGCAGCCTCTTTGACCCCTTCTCTAGTGTAAAGGCTCATCCTGGTCAGGTACTTCTCTTTGGCATCACAGAATTTAGATCCTGATTCTCAGCTCCCATGCACTGTCTGCCATTGTTGCATAAGCCTTCTCTCCACCAACCAGATGGTCTTAAATGTGCTCTGACCCCCACAGTTCCCAATATGTTGCAGAGCACTTGGTAGGTATTCCAAAAATATGCTCTGAACTGAGAGGTTCACTGAACAAGAGGACATGAGCAATATCTCCTCTTGGCATCAGTTTTATGTGGCATTAATATTCAGGAGGGGTGGAGAGGGCTGTGGAGCAGGGGTGACTTCTTTAAAACCTCTCTATTTGTATATATGTCTTCCCTACAGAGAGTCCTGCTGAAAATAAACATAAGCTCCCTTGTGTGTCTCCAGCACAGGAGGGTCATAAGGCATGGATAAGAACTGGCTTCTCGGGAGGAGCTTTTCCAAAGGATAGCATCTATTTACTCAGTAAATATTTGCTGAGCAAAATGGGAGGAGGAAGGGCATTCCAGGGAGAGGGAACAGTTTGAACAAAACTAAAGAGGAGGGAAAACCAGGAGTATGTACGGGGTCCAGTGAGTAGAGAAATTCAGACCATAAAATCTGAAAGGCAGGAGGGAACCAATCAAGGAGGGCTTTGAATGCTTGGCAAAGGAGTTTGGGCTTATTTTAACAGGCAAGAAGGAGTCAAAGAAAGATTCTGAGCAAGAGATGGACAGAATCAAAGCTGCTCATTAGGAAAATCAATTTGACAGTAGTGGCTAAGATGGATATATAAAGCAGTCAGCAATGATAGAGTACTTACTATACACCCAGTACCATGCCAAGCCCTTTGTAAACATTGTCTCATTCAGTAAATGTAATAGACAGTGCATTTAAGATTCAGTGCCTGGCACATGGTGTTTTCCAATCCTCATAATCACCTTGGGAGTTGAATATTACTACCTCAATTTTACAAATGATGCTTGACCTCAAAGCAAGGATGTTAAGAATATTACATTCAAGATCAAAAACAGAGACAGTGGCAAAGCTAGAATTTAAACTCAGGTCAGTCTGAATTCAAAGCTGACTCTTTTTTGTTTTTTTGACTGAGCTGCACGGCATGAGGGGATCTCAGTTTCCTGACCGGGGATCAAACCCGTGCCCCCTGCAGTGGAAGCGTGGAGTCTTAACCACTGGACCGCCAGGGAAGTCCCCCAAAGCTGATTCTTAAGGGAGGGAGATGTTAGGAAACAATTCCAAAAGTCCTAACAAGCGGTGATGAACTGGAGGAGGGGCAGGAGGTAAGGAAAAGAGAAAATGGATGTACAACTGAATTCTGAATACATAATAGACATGACATGGCAACTGACAGACTATTGGAGAGAAAGAGTGGTCAAAGATGGCCCAAGGTTTGGAGCGTGGGTAACCAACAGAAAGGTGGCACTATAATGAAAATCAAAAACATAGGAGGCAAAGTAAGTTACAAGGATTTAAAATATGTTGAATTGATATATTGATGGCATTATCAAGTACAGATATCCTTCAAGGATTTGGAAAAATCACCTTATTCCTTACACTGTTCCTCATTTATAATTTCTTATTCTTTTCTTTTTAAAAAATTTTATCATTTAAAATATACATAACATAAAAGTTACATTTTAACCATTTTAAGAGTCCTTTCTTTTTAAAATTAACAAAGTTGACTTATGGTTTCTGGTCCAGCATGTAAGGAGCTTGGAAGTCATCACTCTATCCTGACACCAAGTAAAAAGATGGACAAACTGGAAAATCAACAACTCTTCTTAGATCCTTCAGAGAAGCAAGGTCACAGGGCGAATTGCTGCTTCCCAAATGGGAGAGACAGACAGGTAGATACAGAGCATCGCTACCTACCCGAGCAGGAACTTCCGTGAAAACCAGTATTGGGGTAGGACAACCTACACTATAACTAACGAATTGCTAGAGGCTCAGTATAGACAAGCCTGAGAGTTTAAGGCTCCAGGGGGACCAATCAGGGGTGATCCCCACCCTTTTGTGAGTTTTAGCTATAGAAGCTCTACCAGGTTCTCATAGAGAATGTCAGAGAAAAATCCCCTCATGATTCTGTCAGGGGAAGAGGAAAAGTGACCATTTTGAAATATGCCAGCAAATTCTTTCTGTTCTTCTTAACAAGGCCTGATCTCAAAAGAAACTATTTTACCAGAGCCTAACTTATTGGGGTTTTATCAGAGCTTAATCAACCTGGGGGAAGGGAAATACCCAACTCCAGCCCACTCTAGACATTCTATTCTACCTAAAGGGAGAGAAAACTGAGACTCACATATGAAATTCATAGCCCAGGAGCACAGACTCACGAAAAGACCAAGGCCTAATCATAGGACTACAGAATGCTTACCCTCCCCCCACACCTTACACCACAATACTAAAAGCCTATTTACCAGTTTCTTTTATCCAGTACGTCATGTCAGGCTTTCAACCAAAATTTTTTAAAGTTGCAAGGCATACTGAAAGGCAAAAAACACACAGCATGAAGAGACAGAGCAAGCATCAAAACCAGATTCAGATATGGCAGGAAAGCTGGAATTATCAGACTGGAAATTTAAAACAACTATGATTGATATGCTCAATGGGAAAAGTAGACAGCATGCAATAACAGATGGATAATGCAAGCAGAGAGATGGAAAGTCTAAGAAAGAATCAAAAAGAAATGTTAGAGATAAAACATACAGTAACAGAAATAAAGAATGGCTTTGATGGATTTGTTAGTAGACTGGATATGGCTGAGGAAAACAATCTCCGAGTTTGAGGATATGCCAATAGCAGCTCCCAAACTGAAAAACAAAGAGAAAAAATACTGAAAAAAAAAAATGGAACAGAATATCTAAGAACTGTGAGACAAGTACAAAAGGAGTAACATTTGTACAATGGGAATACTAGAAGAAGAAAAAGAGAAAAGAACAGATGAAATATTTGAAGTAATTATGGCTGAGAATGTCCCCCAAATTAATGACAGACACCAAACCACAGATCCAGGATGCTCAAAGAACACCGAACAGGATAAATACCAATAAAAACTACATCTAAATATATTCAAACTGCATAAAATCAAAAATTAAGGAAAAAATCTTGAAAGAAGCCAGAGGAAAAAACCACCGTACCTATAGGGGAACAAAGATAAAAATTAATTTGACTTTTCAGAAACCAGGCAAGCAAGAAGACAGCAGAGTGAAATATTTAAAGTGTTGAGTGGAAAAAACCATCAACCTAGAATTCTGTACCTTGTGCAATTATCCTTCAAAAATGAAGGAAAAATAAAGCCTTTCTCAGACAAACAAAAATGGAGGAAATTTGTTGCTGGTAGACCTGACTTGCAAGAAATGTTAAGTTCTTCAGAGAGAAGTAAAATTACATAGGTCAGAAACTCAGATATACATAAAGAAAGAAGAAATGAATGGAGGTAAAATTAAAACTTTTATTTTTACTATTCTTAATTGATCTAATAGATAACAGTTTGTTCAGAGGGAGAAATTAGGAATACTTTGTTATTAGAAGATACAGCACTATTCCTGTAGTGGTATAGTGTTATTTGAAAATGGACTTTGATTAGCTGTAAATGTATATTGCAAACCCTAGGGCACACTAAAAAAAAAGGCTAAAAAGAAGTATAATTGGTATGCTAAGAGAGAAAAATGGAATTATAAAAAATACTCAAAACTATGAAAGCCAGAAAAAGAGTAAAAGACAAAAATAGGAACAAAAAACAAAGATAATGAATAGAAAATAGTAACAAATATGATAGATATTAGTCCAACTATATCAATAATCACTTTAAATGTCAATGATCTACATGTTACATGTTGTCTACAAGAAACCCACTTTAAACATAATATAGATTCTATATAAATATGATTAAAACTAAAGGGATGGGGAAAGATATATCATGCTAACAATAATCAAAAGAGAGCAGGAGGGTCTTCTTTCACTCAGCATAATGCCTCAGAGATTCATCAAGATTGTTTCATATATCAATAGTTTCTTCCTTTTTAGTCCATTGTATGGACGAACCACAGTTTTTAAAATCCATTTACTTATTGAAGGACATTTGGATTGTTCCAATTTTTGGCAATTATGAATAGAGATGCTATAAATATTCCTGTACAGGTTTTCATAGGAAAATAAGTTTTCAGTTCTCTAGGGTAACCACATATTAGTGCAATTGCTGGGTCATATGGTCATTTGCCTTTCATTTTATAATTTGTCCAATTGTCTTCCAGTATGGCTACACCATTTTGCATTCCCACCAACAATGTATTGAAACAATGTTCCATTATATGAGAGCACCCTCATCAGCACTTGGTATTGTCAGTATTTTTATTTTAGCCATTCTAACATGTGACGTGTTAACTCACGGAGGTTTTAATATGTACTTTCCCAATGATTAATGATGCTGAACATCATCTCATGTGCTTATTTGCTTTGCCATCTTCTTTAATAAAATGTTTAAGTCTTTTACTCATTTTTATTGGATTATTTGCCTTCTTACTGTCAAGTAAGAAACTTTTGAGAGTTCTTTAGATATTCTATACATCTTTTGTTGGACATATGATTTGCAAATATTTTCTCCCAGTCTGTAACATGTCTCTTCATTTTTCTTAATTGTTTCTTTTACAGCAAAAGTTTTAAACTTTGATGAAGTCCAGTGTATCCATATTTTTCTTTTTGGATCATGCTTTTCTTGTTAAGTCTTAGAGCTCTTTGCCTAACCTCAGGTCATGAAGATTTTCTCCTACTTTTTTTTTCTAAAAGTTTTGTAGTTTTATGTTTACATTTAAATTCATGATCCATTCTGAGCTAATTTTTATATAAGGTATGAGGTTTGCTTTTCCTCATATGGATGTCCAACTGCTACAACACAATTTGTTGAAAAAAAACTATCCTTTCTGCAATGAATTGCCTCTGCACCTTTGTAAAATATCAATTGACCATATCTGTGTGTTTACTTCCTAGAGTCTCTATGCTGTTTCACTGATCTATGTGTCTCTCCTGTTGCCAATACCACACTCTTCTGATTACTGTAGCTGTAAAGTAAGTCTTAAAATCAGGCAGTGTGATTCCTCCAAATTTGTTGTTCTTTCAAAACTGTTTTAGCTATTCTGACTCCTTTACCTTTCTGTATAAATTTTAGAATCAGCTTGTGTGTCTATCTACCAAAAATCCACTGAAGTTTTGATTAGAATTGAGTTAAATCTACTTATCAGTTTGGAGAGAATTAAATCTATACTTTATATTGAGTCTTCTAATCCCTGAATATGGTATGTCTCTCCACTATTTAGGTCTTCTTTGATTTCTTTCATCAGCGTTTTATTGTTTTCAGCACATAGATCCTGTATATGTTTTAGGAGATTTATATTTAAATATCTCATTTTTAGCTATTGTAAATGGTGTTACTTTTAACATTTTTTATTTCCAATTTTTATTGCTAGTGTATAGAAATATGACTGATTTTTATGTATCAATCTTACAATCTTGCTAAACTCACTTATTAGTTCTAGGTGATTTTTTTGTATGTGTATGAGAATTCTTTGGTCTTCTCTGTGAATAGGGACAGTAATATTTCTTCCTTTGTAATCCACATTCCTTTTATATCTTTTCTAAAATCATAAACGGATGTTGAATTCTGTCAAATGCTTTGTATGCATCAATTGCTATAATCATATTGTTTTTTTCTTTAAATGGTAAATATGGAAATTACACTGATTGATTTTCAGATATTAAACAAGCCCTTCATTCTCTGGATAAACCTCACATGGGCTGGTATTATTCTTTTTTATTATATTGTTGGATTTTAGTTTCTAATATTCTGTGCAGGATTTTTGCATCTATGTTCATGAGAGATATTTGTAATTTTTTTCCTTGTGATGTCTTTTTCTGGCTTGAGTATAATGACATCCTATTAATGAGCCATTTCTTTATTTTAAAAAGGATAGAACCTAAGAAATGACAAAGATTTGGTAAACATCCCATAAAAGATACTTCCTGGGTTCTGAGACAGTCGTATTTGCTGGCCTGTGAATTGGATATAATTTCTCCTATGTTTTGCTCCTGAATCCAAAATACAGATGGTAGACATGCTGGCTGCAGTGATAACTGACTTTTGTAATCTCACTATCTTATTGCCAACTATTAAAACTGGTCTTCCCTGCTGATGTGTTTTCAGTGATTGATGAAAACAAATGTTTACAAATGTTTAATGTGCAACAAATGTTTACATTTTCCTACAGCTGCACTGTCAACCTGACCTCTGTTTTTCTTCCTCTGTTTTGCAGTCACACCTGGACAAAATCTACAACCAGGTGAGCCAAGGTCACTGTGCAGTTCACAACTATGTAGATTTCCAGGGGGCTTAGGGAATTTCAGCTTCCTTCTCCTCCAGAAGGGTGTAAATAGTTCCGATAAGCCTAGGCCTCTAGGTAAACATGGCATTTGGCTGAATAGATTGCCCATCTGAGGCCCATGGTCATTCAGGTAAATGCCAGCCCAGGTCATCAATGTGAAAGCAACAAAGGGGGAACTTTCCACCAGGCAGCCCATCTCCAAGTGATGGGAGGAACAGATGAGAAGTCAGCTATTTATTTGTTTCAGTTTTCAAAAACATAATTTTTAATTTTTCCTAAGTATTAAATTGATATAGTCCTAATATAAAGTGACGTCTATGAAGTGGAATGGGAAATTAAATAATAAATACACTAAAATTCTTAAAATTCATGTAGTGCTTTTTATATGCCAGGTTCTGCTCTAAGCGCTTTACATATATTAACTCAATTGTGATAAAACCCCCAGTAAGATAGGTAGCATTATTATCTCAGTTTTACTAGGAAACTGTTGTAGAGGAATATGGATAGTCTGATTTGTGCAATGTTCTTAATGCATGTATGAAAATACAAAAAATAGCACATGGAGTGAGGTTCCTCATTCTAAGCCTGGAGTGTGGAAGTGAACAGGGAAGAGGACTTGCACTTGTGTCGCACATACATCTGTTTCTTTAGGTTTTTTTATGAGTATGCATTACTTTTATCATTTAAAATTAATGTTTTCTTCAAATTACTCACCCAGAAAAGGCAATACACACTCATTGTAGAATTTTTAGAAAATAAAAACAAGCTAAAATGAGAAAATAAAAATGACCTGTAATCTCATAACACAGAGGAAATAAGCATTTTGGTGTTTACCTTTTCAGTTCTTTTTCCTTTGTATAAACACATAATTTTATGTTTATCAAAAAACTGGTTCAAACTGTAATGCTATCTTAAAAGCTGCTTTTTTCTGCTGTCAGTTCTATTGTGAATACCTTTCCATGTTATTAAACAGTCTCCATGTTGTACAGTATGACCTTTACCATATTTTTGGTCACCTGCTGCTGAACTCTTCTTTGCTATTAGTGGTGGGACAGGGTGATTAATTGAACATTTAATGTGGCAGCATAACCTGATTGAGAAATCAGTCGTATCTGATTTTCTTGGCTGCGGACTCTTCCAAAAAGAATGTGAAGTATTTTTCCCACATCCTCCGAGGAGGGCAGCTGGGACTTCCAGTCCTGGAGGTCACAGAAGATTGGGGCTGGTTTTCCAACTGAGGAATGGGAGTGGGCTTACCTGTGGGGCAGTGATTTCCAGTACCTGAGCAGAGGGTGGGGGATCATGAACGTCCACAAGTGGGAGAAGTTGAGAGCCACTTGGAACACACACAGTCTCCCACCTCTCAGGATGGCAAAAACTGGTATGAAGATGGCCGTAAAGAGAAGGCAGGAAGAAAGACCACTAAGTGGCCAGCTGTTGGGAGAGGCCGCTGTGAGTGGGTGGCTTAGCAGCCTGCCTGGAGAAGCAGTGCCCACAGACAGAAAGGACTGGCATTCAACACAGGGCACAAGGAGCAATGACACTGTGGCCATCTCCACTGAACAAGGACCAGCTGCCCCAACTCTACAAGACCAGGCTCTTTGTTTGCTTGTCTGGGGAATTTTGTTTTTTGTTTTTTGTAAAACCCGATGAGCCGAGGGATGAAGCCCTAATAGTGATCCTAAAATTCTCACCAACTGTGATGGGGCTTGGGACCAGATTAAATAAACTAGGAAAAATAAAGAATATTGGCCTTTCTTTCCCATCAAGTGTCGTGGGGCTATTCATTCCACGCTTATATGCAACACCATGAGGGACACACATGTGGCTAAATCTTTGTGTTCATCGTTGATGCGTGGCTGTTCATTTCAAACGTCTTCTTGACCTCCTAAGGGGTCAGTCAGCTCATGGATTAAGCTCCTTGGACTAGGGGACCTGAACTGAGCCAAGACAGAGAAGGGTAGGGGAACCTGGTCCTCACTCTATCACTAATGTGCTGTATAGCTCCAAGCAAGTTTCATCAACCTCTCTGTGCCTCCATTTTCTGGCCTGCACAGTTCTAGGAGCCAATAGGTCTTTGCCCCTTTGGAGCCTTCGGCCTGCAAGGCGGCTAGACAAACTCACTGGTAAATTAAATGACACATGCATGGAAACTGTAAACCGTTCAATATTTCCCCTTGTGCTCCAGTCAAACCAGACTTCAGGCCATGTTCCAGAACATACTGTAAGTTTCACACCTCCATAGGTTTGCTCTTGCTGTTCCTTCCATCCAGAATCAGTGCCCCTCATTTCTGCCAGTTGAAATCGTACTCATTCTTTGAGATTCCACATAAACAACTCTCCTCCACAAGTCTGCTCCCATTCCTTCCACAGAAAGCCATCTTTCTTTCTTCTCCCACAGACGTCTTATGCCTTTGACTACAGTCACAGGGTATGTTTTACAAGCTCCCTGAAGGCAGAGGCTGGGCCTCATTCATCTCTACATCCCCTACAGGACCCAGCCCAGGATTCTGCAAGCTATGGTGCGGCCAAATGTTTGTGGAACTAAAATTGGGACCTAGGCCTAGGCTTGGATGAAGTTTCAGGCTATTTCAGGCCCTGGAACGGGTGGGGTAGTGAGGGGAGTGCTGAGGCTGGGAGATGAAAGTCCTGAGCAGGAATGTAGTCTGGGCCTTACTGACTGGAAGGGCCTCTCTGCACTCCTCCTGTCCCCACTCTACCCACCATGCCTCCTCTCCCAGCCCCTACAGGAGCAGGGAAACACTGTGTACTTGGGACTCTCCTCCATCACACCCTTGGGCCCCTTAGGACCGTCGCTCCACCCACACATTCCCTGGTCCCCGTAAAGAGGGCAAAGGCCCGAGCAGGTCTGTAGGAAATGGCTAGAGTTGCTGTGGAGCAAGGCCAATGTCCAAGCTCCTAGATGCTGTCTTGGGCGCCACTCTTCCTCTTGGTCTAAAACATTGTGTTGACCCTTTGTCCGACGCTGTTTGGAGTGTGGAAGTGGCATGAGCTCATGACAGAGGCTGACGAATCATTCCTCACTGCTGCAGAATGGGACAAATGCTTAGGGTGGGGATGAGGGAGGTTAACTCCTTTCCTGGGGAAGAGGCCAGGCGTGCACTGGGTAAGGTGGAAACTTCAACCCTCAAAAGGCTGCCCTCAAAAGGCAGAACATCCGCGCATCGTGAAGCAGAACAGGGGTTTTTAAGGCCTGGACAGACAGGCATGAGGGGCAGCCTGGGGAATCCAGATCTGCTATAGGAAGGCCTAGGAGGATGAAATGGTTAACGGTTTTTTGAAAAACAGGGAGAGTCCCTCCTCCAGGGGCCCAGCTGGCTGCAAAGCCGGAGCAGAGGCTCCAAGGGTGATGCAATAGGGCCCGCCCTGCACACCAGAAAGGGTGAGGAAGGCGGGTTCCCACCCAGCAGCAGGCCTCCACACAGCCAACAGCTGACCACTCTCTCTCCTCCAGCTCCAACAAACCAGCCACAGGGCAGGGCCTTTGGGGTGAAGGGGGCAAGACCCTGGCCACCTGGGATTTGGGAAGTTGCTGCTTCCGCCTGTCCCACTCCATCCAGTCCCAGTGCCTTTCCAATCAAGGCAAACGCCTCTACTAGCCCCCAACAGGGTATCTAATCGCCTGACAAGGAGCAAGTGGCAGGCAGGGGTTGGAGAGGCGGTACCTGTGACAGGCACAGATAGGCACTGGAGCGCCTGATCTCGGCAAACCGGCAGCTCCACCTTGCCAGCCCACTCTCCATTGTCTTGGGAAAGGATATCTGCCAGGGAGACAGTATTTCAGAAGCTTCTTAAAGACTCAGGGTGACTCCAAGGGTTGGTAAGTCTATCTGAACTCTGGGGACGGACTGCTGTCCTTCTCCCCACCCTGGGGCCCGGCACCGTCTCAGAGGCAGGGAGAGGATGACTTTTACTTCTAGGAAGGACTCTGCAGGGTAGGGCACATGGAGAGAGTAAGGAGGAGGGCTCCTCTCTGAGAAGGTATTGGGGGACCCAGATTTTGTGACAAAGGCCTGCTATTGGCTCTAAGCCCAATGAAGACAGGAACTGTGCCTGTCTTGTTGACTTTGGGCTCCCTGGCACCTAGCAGAGCCGGTGTTCAGTAAATAACTGACTGGCAGAGACATGGGCAGAGGCTGAAAGCCAAGGCCAGTTTCACAATTTCTGGAGTCCTTTTTTGGTAAGCTCCTCACCACAAACACATACACATGCACACACACACACACACGGACACACACACACACACACACTGTCAAAAGTACACAAAGTAGCACAAAGAATCATCAGAACAGATTCCTTGAACATTGTTTACAATTACTGGATGCCTTCTCAGCCTTGACTTTTATGGGCTGCAGCTTTGGAAACTAAAGAAAGATACATCAGGCTCTCTGGTCCAACCCCCCAAAGAAAGCATCTGAGGAAGTTTTGAGGGGCTGCTAGACACACAGTAGCCATACCCAGGGGCCAGGTTGGGCCAGTGAAGTAACATCTGCTCATGGTTGGGGCAGGTCCAGCCTTCCTTTGCAAGGAAGTACAATCCCAGTGTAAACAAGTACTCAGGACCAGCAATGACAATCCTTTTCTGCGGCAGTCAGGTTTCTGCTTATTCTTGTCATTCTGGGAAGCAAGGCACAAATTCTCGACAATAACTCCTTTCCCCTCCAGATGTTTAGCTTGGATCCACATGTTAATAACTTACATTTGCACAATACTTGCAGGCTGTTCAGAGCTCTTTTATATGTATTATTTTGTTGGACTGGATCATCACAAGCCTCAGATGGAGAGCTATCACCCTGTTTTGCATGAGGAAGCAGAGGCCCAGAAAACTCAGGATCCCAGTGGCCAAGTTAGTAGCAGAGTCAAGACTTGAGGCCACACTTCCATCTGCCCAGCTTCCCTCCATACCATGCAGCCTCCCCATGAGTCAGCCATCATGAGGTCCAGGCAATGGACCTCACATGCCCTTATGGCAAAAATGTGCCTTCCCCCAGGCCCTGTTTACAGCTAGGACAATTGACCCCAGTGCTTAACATTTTTGCTCCTTCTCTCTGGAAGGACCTGATGCTGCAACCCTAGCTTGTCCGTTTTGCTTGAAAGCCATTCCCACTCTGACTCCTACCCCGACACACACTCTGTTTATTTTTCACTGAGTTGGAAACGACTCAAACAACAATTGGAAAACAATTAGGCAAGCTCCTATGGCAATATGATGGCACCCTTGGGAAGCACTGACAATGATAAGTATGTAAACAATCTCTGTATGTGGTAACATGTTTTTGAAATACTGTAATTTGACCAAAGCAGAACGCAAAATGACTTGTACCTACCGATCACAGGTACGCAAAAGTGAGCTTCTGCAAACTGAGAAGAACCAGAAGTGAACTTAAGGAGACCTAAAGAGATTTTTATCTTCACAGGTTTTTCTTTCCTCTAAAGATTATGTTCAAAGTAATAATAAATAGTAAAATAAATAATACATATGATCATAACAAGCAGAGGAGGAGACAGAGAAGGAGTCGTCTTTCTCAGCCCTTGGCCCTCTGGAGCCTCTTCCCAACAGGGCTGGGATTGCAGAGGGGAGGGAAGGAGGCTGGAAGTAGGGAACCAGGAGCTGTGGGAAGTAGGAGCCTGGCACCCCTGGGGAGCCAGAGCCCAGAGCCACAGAGGTGCAGCAGGGAATCTTGCCCCTGGGCATCCCCTCAGGGCCAGCAGGGCAGATTAGCAATCTGGAGTCACATTTCGGGGCACCCTTCACATCAATTACTGTGTCTACGGTGCCTCCCAGGGTTGTGCAACGAGGGGGCTCCCGGACAGAAAGAAAATGACTAGACTGGGGCTCAGACCCCAGGAGGTGAATGGGCTCTAGGGAGAGCACGGCCTTGCTCTAGAAGGGTGCCAGGCCAGCAGGGAGCAGCCACCATAGGCTCCCCTGGGCCTCTGGGACAGTGCACTGCACACACATATCAAACTCATCATGTCTCAAGCTCACTCCTGATCTTAGCAGCCCCTCCATCTGACCTGCTTCTCTTCCTCCTTGTGTTCACCAACCCCGGGGGACGTCACCACCAGCCACCCACAGCTCACCAGGCTCCGTGGGATCTGGCTCCGGCTGCAGCTCTCGCTCCACCCTGCTTTGCACCCTATGCCCCACCCACACTGAAATCTTTATAGTTCCTGTAATATGCCAGGCTGTGTCACTGCCCTGCCTTTTCTCAGGCTATTCCCTCAGCCTGGAATCCCTTTCCTGCCTTGTCCAGCTGCTTATGTGTCAAGAATCAGCTGGGGCAGCATCTTCTCTGCAAAGCTTTTCCTGCTCACCCTCCCATCCCCCACCCCACCAGCACTCCCAGGTAGGGCTCGGCACTTCACTTGTCTCTGTCGTCCCAACATCTAGCGCTGCTCGCAGCACATCTTCAGCGTTCAGGGTAATCTTATGAATTAAATAGAAATGAATGCACGTGGAGGGTAATGTTGGGGGTAGACAGAAGAGTGAATTTGATTAACCAGCCCCAGCCCACATACTGTACCTCCTGCTACCATATTTCTGGTAACAGCATCTCCCAGTTCACCTCTCTCCTCAGGCTACTCCCTTCTAGAGCAGGGTCCCTCTGGGCTCTAGACCCTTTGGAGACTTCCCCCCACCACACACAACAGGTGTACCTGTCCTTGGGTCCCTGCTCTTCTCAAACCTTGGCTCCTTGTAGCCACATCTGTCATCGGGATGGTGCCGTTCAGGGCAGTGAGCCCTGACTCACCCACCTGACCTAGCGCGGAGGCTCAGCTCAGACAGGTGGGT
The DNA here is from genome assembly GCF_005190385.1 of Monodon monoceros. Classification (NCBI taxonomy): domain Eukaryota; kingdom Metazoa; phylum Chordata; class Mammalia; order Artiodactyla; family Monodontidae; genus Monodon; species Monodon monoceros. The sequence goes on along the minus strand of NW_021703774.1, from coordinate 84,942,970 downwards.
GAGTAGGCTGGTAGCTAGACTTGGGGCCAGGTTGGGTGGGAAGGTCACTTCTTCCATCCATGAGCAGTCATGCCCGTAGCTGGGCCATGTGGGGTCATCTGGTGGGGGGCGGGGAGCATGCGGTTGTTCTCACCGATGTTATGTCGTCACACCCTCCGACTGGGTGAGCTCTTTGATCTCCAGCCCACACATAGCAGTGGGGATGGCAACCATCCGTGTCCTCCACAGCGTGCTTGTTTCCAGGAATGCCCTTGGCTCTAGCCTGACATGAACCACCTAGGCCTGCTGCCTTTCCACCAGGACAGGGAGTGCTGGCCCTCCCGCTTTCAATGTAAGCACCGACTCCTCTAGGTCAGCCTCCCCAGCCTCTACTTGGGCCAGGCACTCATGTAAGTGGAGTCACACCTGCTGATCTCCTTTTGCCTCAGACTGCAAAGGTACTGCTTCCTGTAGACCTGGCCCTGTCGTCACCATCAGCAGCAGCAGCAGGCAATTCTGTGAGCCTAGTGTAAGGGAAAACCTGTTACTTTGGTTCAGGGGGCATAAAAGAGAGGCTGAACTCCAGTCCCTAGCCGTCTTGCAGTCTGAATGCTAACATGCACGGCAGAGCTGGGGGACTGACACACAAAGCTCTCAGACAACGGGAGTTTTAAAAATCAAACCCAAAAGACAAAAACACCTATGTTTTTTTTCAAATAAGCTAACCTAAGTCACATGTTTTCCTATTCAAGGGATGTGGAGTTTTCACCTCTGTTCCAGCTGGCCCTGACTCTGTTCTCTAAGCAGGCAGCTCTGATCCCTGGACTCTGACAACAGTTTGGGCAAACCCACAGGATGAAAGTTATTTCTGGCCATATATCCAAAGAGTCCTGGGTGAGCAGGCATAGCTCCTGGCCCCAGCTGGGGAATAAGAAGAAAAGTGCCAGTCTGGCACCCTTATGGAGCAATCTCGCATTCTGCTCCCCCATCTCTTTGTCCCTTCTGCTACAGGAATACTTCTGAGAGGGAAGTCAAGGGGCTTGAAAGAATGGGCAGAAGGGAGAATCCTAACGGTGAAAGATGAAGATCTGCAGAAGTGCATCCTTCCAGGCACTTCCACAGACTACTTCAAACAGACAGCCTCATGGGGCTGGGTGGTTGGAACATGGGATTCTCTAAGAGTTCTGGGACCCCAGAAGCAAGTATTTCACACTCTTCCTAACCTTGAATGTAAACCAGTGGGGAAAACGTTTCTTCAGATCACAACTTCTTTCTTGAAAGAGCTGACCCTGCCAGAGACCTGCTGGGTTTCTGGATATAAGAAGGTGGGATGGGAGGAATTTAAGAAAAGGGCCCTGGGAAGACTGGAACACTCAGCAGAGTAGAGAGGAATCTGGCTTCCCAAAGTCAATCAAGGAGGGGAAGGTGAGGTGGAGGGATGGGAAGGGAGGAACAGGAGGAAGGGAGATGAAACGACCATGGGCCAGGGAGCTTTGTGGGGCGGTGTGGCTAATGAGAAGTCCCGGGTGACGAGATAGCCAAAATAACTTTTCAGAACATTTCAGAAATGTGACTTCAAGTTGTTTGTGTGTGATGTAACCTCTCCCCTGTGGCCCAAAAACCTTCATTAGAAGTTCTGCTACATGTTATGGCATTATTTTTGTGGTTGTTTCGGAATAGGGGTGCGGGTTGAAAGGAGAAGGGACTGTTTTCCATATTTGAATTGACAGCAGGAACTAAAGAAACAGCCACAAGACCAGGAGAGTGACTAAAACTTCAGATGAGGCAGAAAACTAGAGCGAGAGGTAACCTTGAAAGATCTAAGTCCCCCCAGTAATTCACAGAAATCAGGGGAGAGGAGGAGCATTGGACTTTCCACAGGACGTGGGAATTTCAGCCAATGTCATTTGAATGTCAAAGGACAAGCAACCTTAGCTGACATTGCCTTGCCAGCTGGACTAAGGTTTAACGAAACATAAAATGTATTACACACATCTGTACTATCCAGGGCCTTAGCACAGGGGTAGCACATAGTAGAGCCCAGTAATAGCACGTGAATAGTCCATGAATGCCCTGGTGCGGCCCTGGAAGCTGTCAGAGTATAATGCTTGATCCGGAGCGGGTGGGGGGGACACAACGACTTCTCTCCCCCTCCCCCACCCCTCCTTCTCCATCCTCTGACCCATCATTAGCCCTATCCCATCAGCTCTGCGGCACGAAGGTCCTGTAAACAAGCAAGGCCCAGCGGAGACGGTGGTGGAGGAGGTCACAAAGAGTTGTGCAGAAACCACACTGCTCTGGGTCTGTTCTACCCACCCTTATGGTGTCAAAGAGGCAAACGCTGCCTCTTAGGAAGGGGCTTCTGTTTCAAAGGGTCTGGGGAGGGGGCAGTGAGTGAGTGGGCTATCTTGGGCCCCGGAAGCTTCCTAGGACTGGGTGTAGGCTGTGTCGTGTGGGGCTCTGGTCTGCTCACAAGCATCCCTACGCCCTACGCCTTCTGAGACCATTCCTGGAACCCCGCAGTCCAAAGGCCCTCCAGTTCCGCGGCAACCTTGCAGGAACCACGCGCCGCTCACAAGGCTAATGGCGCCACCTGGCGGTACAAAGGGCCCGGCTCACCCCTGGAGCTTCTTCCCGAGCGAGCTAGGAAAAGGGGTGGCTTCGGCGGCCCAGTCCCGAGTGGTGACGTCATGACAGAGCGCCGTTTCTCCCCGCCTCTCCCCTGCCCTCCGGGAGCTGCCAGTACTCGACGTGGCGTCACCGCCCTCTACCCTTACTTTGCGTGCGTGTTTGCGTGCGGCGGAGGTGGTGGCGCGGGCCGGTCGGAGCTCCGTGTTGCTTGCTTCTGGTGCTCCTGTCGCTGCCGTCGCTGTCCGGCTGTCTTGGACGGCCGAGCGGACGAGGCGCCGGCCCCAGCACCTCAGCACCGGACGCGGCTCGGCGCGGGGCCCCGCCTGGAGGGTGGGCGAGCGCGTGTCGGAGGGTGCCGCGCGGGTAGGCGGGCGGGCGCCCGTAAGGGAAAGAGGCGGGGGCGGCGGGTCAGCCGCGGCCCGGGCCGGCCGGGGGATGTCGATGCCTGACGCGATGCCGCTGCCCGGTGTCGGGGAGGAGCTGAAGCAGGCCAAGGAGATTGAGGACGCCGAGAAGTACTCCTTCATGGCCACCGTCACCAAGGCGCCCAAGAAGGTGCGGGGGGCTCTGGGTGGCGGCAGGGGTCCGGGCTGGGGCCTCGCGGAAGGGGCGCGAGCGAGCTCCGGGCCCGGGTCCAGCTAGTTCGGGACTTAAGGGGCAAGGTTTGAGGGACCCGGGACGACGGAGGTCGTGTGAGGGGTGGAGGGTGAGCGGCCCCAGGCCTATCCCGAGCTGGAAAGGCAGACCCTGACCTCACTTTCCTTTGTCCCTCGGCCCAAGTCCTCCGGGATCTTTTCGAAACCCGACAGGGCCGGGCCTTAAATTTGCGACTGACTTTTCCTGGATGAAGGGCCTGGAAGACGGGAGTGGGAGGGGGTGAACGAAGTGACCCCAGTGTCCAGTCTCGGGATGAGGGTGTACGGGAAGTCTTCTCTCAGGTGAGTGTGAAAATCTGATAGTGCTTCTTTGGGAGCAGTGGCCGGCTTATCCAACAACTGCGTGCGATCTTGGAGGCAAGATGAAAAAAATGCGTGGAGCTAGCTCTTTTATGCAGGTGAAAACGATGAGGGCAGCATGAAATGGAAAAGAAAACTGATTTTCACCTTCTGTGGTCGTCTAGTTTAGACATATTTAAGAAATTAACCTTTGGAGGTTGGTGACAGCAGATACTGTCATGGATACAGGTTGATCGTAGAGTCATGTGAATAGATCAGTTAGGCATCCCTTGAGAAAGGAGCTTGGGTGGGTTGGAGGGGTGGGTGGGAAGGAACGATTGCTCATTCTTTACTGCACTTAGTGAGGCAGAACAAGTTTAGTCTGTTGTGCTGTGGGTTGAACTCAAAGGACATCCTTCTAATTCTCCTATTGTGGAAGATTAAATGACAGCCTTTGGAGGTTTTAATCTAACCAGCTCTCTGAGTGGTGGAATTGGGATCCCTAGTGCTTTCTGAGCATTTTCTGCCAAACACATCTTGATTTTCCACATAACTGGTACCCAGTTAACAGTAGACCAGAGAACCTTTGCAGAGAGGTGACCTTTCTGAAACCAGTTAAGAACCTGGATAAATATTTCCCTCCTATATAAAGACAGAGAGTTTCAAGGCTATCTCTTCCTGCAGTGTTTGATGGGATGCACTGCTTGTATAAGCTGCACAAAGCAAGGTTTGCAGGAATAGTTACAGTCGTTCAGGCTGAACTAGGTAACCTGTCATAAGTGGGAGAGATGATTTTTTTTTTTTCTTTTAAGGAAATTAACCTACCAGTCCAGAAATCAAATGCAGGGTTGAAAAGACAGGTCACCATTGTGTGCTTTAGCTCTGTCTTCCCACAAAATTTAGATCTTACCAATAGAATGCCTAAAAACACTTTGTAGAAGATCCCTTGATTCTAAGAAGTCTGACTGACCTTATTTTTAGTGCTCTCAGTTCAGCTGACTGCTTTGTTGGAGCAGTAAACCTTTGTAATCTGCACTATGTGGAGACAAAGTCACAGTCTTTATAAGCTAATGGAATATGGATAGTACCTGTGATGAGTTAGGGGAAAGAATGGGAAATCCCTGGTAACCTAATTCCCTGAACTCTTCCTCTCCCCATTAGCCTATTGTTTGTCTAGTTCTTCAGGGATTAGGTATCTTTTTTTTACTTGCCTTCATTTTAGTAAGGCTTTGTTTCTGCAGGTGCCACTATTAATAAGACAAAGTTTGTATTGTAGATCGTAGACTCCATAAAGGCAGAGACTTGTGTTCACCATTGTATCTGTCGTGCCTAGCTCTGTACCTAGCATATAGTAGGTACTCAAATAGTAATTGTCCATCTGGCTAACTAGTAATTGAGATGTCTTTATGGCTGCCTACCAGGAATAAATTTTCTTCTTTTCTTACAAGGAGAAATGTTGCTAATGTGAACTATTGTCAGTCCAAGTGCTAATGATCTTAGAGACTCATATTCCATTAGCTGAAAGGAGTGGTCCCTGCCAGGAATGTGGGAAGACCCTGTTGTAAGTTCCATTTGCTGGTAAATGTACCCCTGTGTTTCTTATTAATTTTGCTCTTTCTGAGCTTTGTTGTTTAGTATTTACACAGCACTTTGTATTAAAGTGCTTTATGATGACTAATACCCTTCCCCTAGTGATGATGAAAGGCATTTATCTAGTTAATGAGTTGATCGAGGACTAGTCAAGGTCACATTGCAAGTCCTAAGTAATCTGTTTTTTCATAACTTCAGCTGAATCAGACATAACGACTTAAGTCACTTTTGTACCTCTGCCATGTGTTGATGATGTGAGAAAGCATGAGCAAAGTAAGAGGAAAAAATTTTATCTTGGCATGTATTGAATGGTGTGAGAAAAGGCCTCTTCAAATAGTGCTGTCCTTTGCCTGTGAGGATTCCAGCGTGGCTCTAGACCAAGTAATCCTTGGATCATTCTAAGCCCTGAGGCCCCTCAGGAAATGAGGACATTTCTGGTGCCAGTCGGAGGCTATAGGTTACTTCAGGGTGACCTTGATGGTCTTCAGTCAGAACAGATTCCATTGTAACTAGTGAAGTTTTATTCACTTTAGGATAGACTAGATGTCGTTTAACTAAAAGCATAGATAGCAAGATTCTTCAGCTATAATCACAACTTACTCATTTTTGTATGCCCCGGGATCTACCACAGTAGTGTGTAGATAATGGGACTTGTTTTGGTTTGATTCAGAGCTTGATCTGAGTGTCAAAAAGCCAACTAAATGGGTACCACCTTGAGCAAGTGAGCTTCTGTGCCTCAGTTTCCTCATCTGCCAAATAAGTGCTTTTTGTTTGGAACAAGTGCAGATAGGTGTGTGTTGGGAGCTAAGATAGCAAAAGTGGTTTTTAAAAAGAAGTCCATTAGCATACTTACACTCCCTGTCTTTAATGAGCATTTGAGGTGGCTTATAACACAGGACACACACAATACAGATGGGAAGTCCAAACTATAGAAAAAACGAAAAAAACATTGTTAACCCTGAGGGCTAAGACAGTGGACGAGGCTGATCATCACATGCAACTCTAAGCTTCCTAGGAGCCAGAGGATAAAAGGAATCAGAATTATAGTCTCATTAGCAGACATGGGAAATGATACACACCACTTCCTCAGGGAGACAACTTCTGCTGGTAGTAAGTTCTAAAGGAAATTTTCACAGGACAGTATTAATAGTTATAGTATTGATTCCCGTGTTAAGGCTTGTTCATGACTGTCACTGGTGCTTTCAGATGGAATTACCAGGAAAATTTGGGAGAGAAAAGGAGTCCTTGAGTTGTAAGGGCGGTGTACATTGTACCACAGCTGAAGAGAATCCTTATTTAATGTTGGCAGTTATCAGTCAAACCAAACAAGTCAGCTAGTTCCCCATCATAACTGGGTATTTATCCCTCTTTTTCTGCTACTTCGTGTTACAGCTGTGATATTTGTCCTTGGGCCTTTGGAAATTGACATTGTGTCAAGGTTTTTTTTTTTTCCCATAGAATAAACCCAAGCTTGTTGATGAAAACCTTGTAAGATAGACACGTTTCTCTGGAAGGTCTATCAGAGCATCTGTACGAACATTTGGGGTGACTTTCTAGAGTGGTACCTTAGGCATTTGACCTAGGATCTATACAGTCAGACCTTTACCACCAGCACAATAGGGGAAAGGAGAAAAAGAACACCACAGAACAATTTTGCTTGTAGGATATATTTGAATAAAGCATATATAGCACTAATTCGTCAGAAGGGTCAGCTGGGACTTAGGAAGCATACCAGGTAGAGACCCAGTGGTAATGCTTAGATGTTTAGGATGATCCACTTCTTATCAGGATTATGTTATGGCTAATTCTTGGTGCGGTTTTGGGTTTTTTTTGTTGTTTTTTTTTTTTTTGCAGTACGTGGGCCTCTCACTGTTGTGGCCTCTCCCTCTCACTGTTGTGGCCTCTCCCGTTGCGGAGCACAGGCTCCGGACGTGCAAGTTCAGTGGCCATGGCTCACGGGCCCAGCTGCTCCGCGGCATGTGGGATCTTCCCGGACCGGGACACGAACCCGTGTCCCCCGCAAAAGCAGGCGGACTCTCAACCACTGCGCCACCAGGGAAGCCCTTGATGCAGTTTTATAGAATTTACACCTGTACTTCTTAGATTCACTGAGAAGTGATTTGATAGGTTGACATTTCCTATCTTCTCCACATCATTAGTATCTCTTACTTCTCTTTAGAATGACTACTGTTTTAGTGCCAGTCTTTGAACAGGAGTCAGAGGTGTAAGAAGATCCTATCAGAGGTGTAAGAAGATCCTATCTCTTTTAGATTTCTCCCCCAGATATTGATTACCTCTCTTTTTCTTGTTTGATTCTGTTTAGTTCGTTAGGCACAGTTTCCATATTACTTTGTTGTAAATTCCTTTAGATTTTTAACTTGTAACAGAAATCTGTTCATTGTCTAGATACTTTGCTGGCAGGATTATAAATGTGTACCTTTTTTTTCATCAGGAAGGTATCATTTGGATCCAGTGTGTGTTACCCAATGTAATATTCTTGTAAAGTTGTTTATAAAAGATATTTTGATACATAGAATCATGTAGATCTTTAGTTGCCTGTGACTCCTAAAAGTTTACTCTGTCACCTCAAGTAGTTACAATCTGTAAATAAGCACCTTAATGCTCTCTTGGGGCTGTTATTTAAAGGAACTGGCCAATAAAGGAGAATCATTTATACCTATCTGTTTCTCAAGTTTGGAAATTTGAATATTAAATTTTATAAAGAAGGGCCAGCCTTATACTGGGTATAATAATTCAGAATACATCACATTGAGGTGGCTCAGAGGCACCCCCCTCACGTTTGAAGAACAGTACATTTGCATAGACCAGAGTTTTTTTCCTGAAATCCGAGAATCCAAGGTTAAAGACAGATTCTTACCACAGATTTTCCTTCCAGCTCTTGTCAGCACTATCAGTGCCTTGCATATGGTAAGTAGTTAAAAATTCACATTGAGTTGTGAATTCTATCCTGATTCCGCATTTCCCTTTGACTCATTCAGGTAGTTCTCTTGCTATCCCACTGTTGTTTGGCTGTTACCTGAGACCTCTAACTTCCCCCTTTTTATTCTTAAAACTGTGAGGAGGAGGAGGAGGAGTATGATGTAAGTTAAGCACTTGATTTTTGGAGTGAGGTTTACCTTCAGCCTCTACCATCTCAAAGTTGTGTGACCTTTGGACAAGCTGGGTGACTTAACCTGTTTGAGCCTCCATTTTTTTTACCTGTGGAATGAGGAATAATGATAGTCCTACAAGATTGTTGAAGAGACTAGCATTTAGTAAATACTAATTAGTGTACCTATTCCTTTATAACTAGAGTGACCATATGTCCTGGTTTACCTGGTACAATTCAGGTTTATGCCTGTTATCCCAGCATGCTAGTCAGTGAGTGCCTTCTTACACTCTGAAAAGTACCCTGCTTTATATGGAATTTCAAAATATTCTCAAAGAGCCAAAACAAAGATGTTTCTATTGGAATATCTTTTCAACAGGAAATTTCCCTGACAAAAATGTTATTTTATGTAGAGTTTACTCTGGTTGAACACTAGACTATTTGTTGAGTTCCAGGACGTACATAGACAGTGGGAGAGTTTAGAGCTTGTGATGGAAATGAGATAGGTTCTACCTGACCACTCCCCCACCTCATTCCCCATAATGACAGTGTACCCATAGAATGAGGGCGTTTGTCAGACATTGGCCTGAGTCCAGGAGTTTATTTCCTCAACCTGTAATAGTTTGGGAGTCTTTCCAAACTAGAATCTTTGAATCACATGAAACAATTCCACAGGCTCATCTGAGCTGTGACCTTATGTTTGTATATGGTCACCTTCAGATCCCAGGCCTGTGTACTCCAACTCCCTCACACCCACTCAGGTACTATTTCTATCTGCTCTAAACAGCCTGCTCTTAATTACATGTAACTGATTTTCTCTTGCAGAAATGTGTGGCCTTTGCTCCATAGCAGTTACAGATCTAGGGTGGAGCACCCTTTGCCTTTGTTAACACTCATGCTGGTTTCATTTTTGTTCCTATCTCTGTTCAGTTTTTCTAAAGGATTCAGTCAGGTGCCTTAATCTCAGAATGTATATAATGATTGGTACTGCTTAGCAATATACAGTGGGGCTTAATCATTTACTACCCAAACAGGACACAGAATAAAACAGTGTAATGAACTACTGATGAAAGGTATTATTTGGAATGCAGGGGAGAGATTGGGAAAGTACTTTGACAGAACCGCCAGTCTAGGACGGCAAAGCATGTTCCTGCTTTCTTGTCTTGAAAGCCCCAATGCCTCAGCTAATGTGCCTCTGTACTTAACTTCTAGGGCTTAATGGGCTTAAAGTGTTTTCCTTTACCAGCCCAAACCAGTTCAGTTCTTTTAAAATGGACACCGTGTACTTAGTTGTGTGCTAGCAGTGAGGCTTTAACGGGAGGGGTTTGGGACTGCTCACTGTTCCGTGCTGTTCATCTTGGACCTGCCTCAGGTTTAGTTCTTTACAATCTGAAGAACTGCTCAGCTAGAGCAAGCCCTGTTGTTTATGTATTTTTCTCTCCTTTCCTGAGCCTGTGTGTGTACAATGGCATCAGTGGAATCCCGCTGCGCCTATGTGCTCAAGGTGCCAAGGAAAATGCTAATGTGCTGATCTGCGGTGTGCGCAGCTCTCTGAGCTGGATGGTGAACTGGTGAGTAGCAGAATGAAGGGGCTGAAGGCCTGGAGCAGATGAGTATAACCATGTTCCATTCATTTTGGCCTCCTGAATGAAGCTGTTCATACCACTGTGTTTTGAGCAGTGTCAGGAGTTTGGAAGTTCTGTTTTTAATAAATGGCTCCTACTCTTCTAGTACTTATTAATTGTATTAAGGTGAACCTTTGAAGGACAGATTTCCATGGGTATTATAATGGGAATTACTTTTTCCCTTTACCCCAGGACTGGCCTGACTGCAAGTCAAAGTTTCTGGGCTATGACCTATTCCAGTTATGGTTTTAGGATCCTGAAATCAAAAAGGAGACCTGTCAGGAAAGTCAATAGGATAGATTCTGCTCTGCCCTCTTTGACCACCCCCACATTGTATCCTTACTCAAAGGCTTTAAGGAAAACCTTTTTGGGCTCTCATGACAGTTAGCTTTATTTTGGAGATGTAGAAAAGAGCTACTCGCTTTGAATTCTCAAACTGCACACCCCCCCCCCCCCCCCCCCGTTGTTAACTTCAGAAGGGAGGTCAATAAGTAGACAAATACGTGTGAAAGGTAGATAAATAGGTTTCTCTTTTGCCCGTTTGAGGGAATGCTCCTGAGATATTCACTGGATTAGAGACTCCAGAACAGTGGTTCCTAATCTTTTGAGTCACAGATCCCTTTTTAAAAGTCTTATAAAAATCACTGTTCTTTCCTCGGCAAAATTCAGGAGCACAGAAACTTATACTTTCAGAGGATTTAAGGGACTCCCTGAAGCTCATCTCTGGATCCTGGCTTTAAAAGCCCTGATTTAGAAGGCCAGGCCTCTAAGCCATAGTATCTCTCTCCCTTACAGATCAAGAAACAGCTGAGATTAACTTTCCAGCTTGCAGCTTGTCCTTGGAACAAAGCTGAGGTTGTTGGTGTTCTTTTCACCCCCCTCTTTGGGATGCTCCTCAGCTTCCCAAGAGACTCATTATCAATGCCTTGAGGGTTCAACTGAGGAACTTATGCACACTGAAACCAGCGTTTCAGCAACTTTTGGGAGTTTTTGTACTATCTCAGCCCCATTGCTCTCATAGGAACTGTTGGTACCCCTAAGTCTCCAGAGTTGATTCCATAGCAGTGTTTAGAATAGGGGACTCACTAGACTGCGTATCAAAACTAAACAAAATAATTTGCTCCTCTGTGTCTCTCAAAAATAGGTTTGATTTCAATGTAGTACTTCTCAGACTGTTTTCAAGACTGACGGTGATATCTGAATCTTACTTTTCATTTGATTTCTCTAGACCAACAGTATTAAGGACAAGGACCATATCCCATACATATGTATAGTATGTAGGGCCTGGTACATAATACTGACCATAATTGTTTACTGAGTAAAGTATTTTGAGATGCTTGTCCCTAGGAGGAAGTGAGTTGGACTCACATGGTGGCTTTGCCTCACTTTCCCCTTCAGCTGGCCAGTGTTGTTTTTCTAACTTAGACCCCCTCCCACGTGAGTGATAACGGAGTACCAAGAACTGCAGGTGAGAAATTGATGAGAATTTCTAACAGCTTAGTAGATCCCTTTATAATGCCAGAAATGGGTAAGAGACTCTTCGGGCTAAGATTTGAGAATCTTAGTCCAGTAGCATGAGAACCACGAGGCAGTAGGCCAGAAGCTTAGAGGTGTCCTTATGACATAATGGGAAAGGTAATTTGAATTTCCCACCAAGTTTGAAACCCTTAGCATAGGGACACTGCCCACAGTTGAAAGTGGTATTCTGGTTTACTCTTGATTTAAGCTTACTCTTAGGGTGTTTGAGATCTGGGGGCCAGTGATGAGTTGAACAGTTTCATTTTGGAATCTGTGTTGGAATCATAAAAGTAATAAACAGCAGCTCTGCCTGTCAGTGCTGAGCAAACTTCTGATTCTTCTCGTTCTGCAACCCTGGCTGCCTCTTCTGCACCAAAGGCTGAGCTCAGCGCTCAGAAGCTATATGTGCCCTTGTCTTTGAAACACACCTTCAGAGTCACAGTTTTCAGGGAACTGGGCCAATGCTTGCCCTAATCAGGAGCTTGGGCTCTGGTTGGCACTGAGAATTCTGTGTAGGTTGTTTCCCCACAGCATGTAACCTAGGCAGGATTCAGGGGAATGGGGGACCTCCAGAATTTTGCTGTTTTGGAAGTAGAAGTCTGTGCTTTGTAGAAATGGCAAGTGTGTTCAGTTGTTCCGGTAACTAATTCAGTTTCCTGTGGGTGGCCAGGTGGCATCCAGCCTCTAATTCAGTACTTGAGTTTTTAGTGTCCAGAGCACCAGACTTCTTTGCAAGCAAGACATGAAGATTCCCAGTGTTCAGCTCTTACAGAGAATAGCCCAGCTGGCTTGTCATGCTGGACTAGATGAATTGTGAATGTTAATTATACTGATCAATACAGTGGCCTTGGTAACAGGCTTGTAGCTGCTGTAGAATCTGTTTACTTCAGGTTTGTGACGGAGAAGAGACCAAGCTGGTTGGGAACATGGTGTTCTAAGTGTAAGTCCAAGGAAGATGCACACTGGACAGACCGACCCTGTGGCACCCCTTCCCCGGGACTGCCCAGAGGGAAGCATTACTCTGGCGGTGGTGTCTGTTCTTATTTGCCAGCTGAGAATTAATTGAGGTTGGAAAAGGCCTGGTTTTTAATTTGGTGGAGTAAAGAACGTTTACAAATCAGAAAGGTTAAGAAGGAGAGCACGGGGCGGGGCGGGGGGGTAGGGGGGATGAATTGGGAGATTAGGATTGACATATATACACTAATATGTATAAAATAGATAATAAGAACCCTGCTGTATAAAAAATAAAATTCAAAAATAAATTTAAAAAGAGCAGCTATGTTGAGAAGGCACCTCATTTCTCTAGTTTGTAATTAGGAGTGGAGAGTTGATGGGATTAGTTTCAACCCTTGCATTCAGGAGAAGGAACCTCTCCTATTTGGGGAGTAGAGGGTTCAGAATTCTGCACATTCTTTTCTGACTTCACAGGGAGGGGATTAGCTGAGCACCGGGCATGTGTGGAATGAGAGCACCTTGCCAATTTTTACTGAATTTGGACCAACGCATTGTAAAAATACAGTCTTTCTTCCTCAGACAGGCTCTTTGTCATGCTCTCCTAAACCCTTGTGGATCCATCTGAATGATTGTCTGTAGCTGACAGATGGAGTTGGTATTAAAAGCAGATTTTCTACTTCCTTGGCCTTATTTGTTTTATTTCTGTACAAGACTAACTCATTTGTTCCCTGTGTTCCTTGAGTCACTTTATGAAGAGCCTGGTAAACTCCATGTGCTTGTGTTTGCTTTTTCAGATCCTGCTTAGATTGTCTCAGATCAGTCCTCCTCATGGAGTGGGAAGGAGTAAAAGCTAGGGAGCTAGCTAGGGAGTCACCTAGGGAGCTTTTTCAAAATATTGGTAACCGGGCCCCTAACCTAGACCTACTTACTCAGAATGGGGAGGGGTTGACAGTAAGGGGCAGGTGGAAAATGGGATGGTATGTGCATTTTGGAACAGCTTTCTCAGCTAAACTTGAGAGGTCCCAGATTTAGAACCACTCTTTTAGATTATCTAGCAAGGCTAGCCAAAATTGTTGTGAAATCTGCTGTTTGGCTGGTAATGCAGCCACCACCTATCTCGGATGACTTTGGCCCTGAGGGAAATCTTGTGCCCCATAAGAGGTCCTGAAAAATAGCCTATACTTACTCTTCTTTCCCAAGGTATACAGAGTAAGCCATAACCAGAAATCATGCATCCCTGTCAACTCAAGGTTGAGCATCTGCTGTGTCCCTGGACCCGTGCTGGCTGCTTAGGATACATCAGTGAACAAGACAAAGGTCCATATCTATCCTGTGGCATTTACATTCTTATGAGGTTATTATTTGGGTCATGTGAGTCTGGTGTAGTGGTCCCAACTGTGTGGAGTTTAGAGCCCTATCAGAGCTGTGCTTATCTTCCAGAAAAATTACATACATGTAACAATTTGCATATAAGGGGGAGTTGGCAGCCTGAAACCCATCCGTGGATCCCAGGCTAAAAACCTAGACAGCTTGCTTGCCTAGAATTGATTAATGTCGTGATTGGGATAAAGCAAGGTCATGAGTTTGGGTGTATGGGCATTTTATCTCCTAGCAGGACTGGATTGTGGTTTCTTCATCTGTATGGCCAAGGTAGTTTGCCAAGAACTCAAGGGTGTCTCTAGAAAAAGTATAAGGAATGGCTAGACCTCCACTAAACCAATAGCATTTCTTTAGTCTGTGTTCTCTTTGAAATGTCAAGAATGACTTTGACTCTGTCCTCATCTCCAGTTTCTGGTTGGCTGAGCTTCTTGGACTCAATAGATTAAAAATCAGGTCAGAATATGAGAATTTCCTTAACATAATAATTTATATTGTGAATTCCTGGATTAAGATAGTAAAATTATAAAGATCGTGAGAGGACTTTTTAGTGAAATTCTGGCTTCAAAACATAGAAAATCACAGAAGGAGTTGATTGAGGGACTGAGGAAATAGCCAAAGAGTAAAAGATCAGAGAAAGATGATAGGAGAAAACGGGCAGAGCTCAGAAAGACAATTAACTAAGCTGGTAAGCCAGGTAGCCAGGAGAGCAGTTTCCTCCTTAAGCCGAAGTGAATAGATTTGAGACCCAGACAAAAGATTCCTTTTTAGTCCTGAAGGGGTCTGTCACTATTGCTTTATTATCAAATAGACGTTAGGGTAAAAAGGGGAGGGTAGATAAGGCTTTGCTTTATTTATACCGATATTAGTATGTCTCTATCCCTAGAAAAGTTGGTGTTTGACTTGAATGAATGGCAGAACCATTCCTCAGAGTTGGTACAGTGTGTAACATGTGCTACAGAAATATGAATGAAATTTCATTTGGGGCAACAGGAGAAAGAATTATGTAGAAAAGACACAGCCAGATTTAGAGATTGGAGCACAACGAGCTTGCAGAGTTCTATGCCAGTTCTACCTTTACCTCCCTGAAATCTGGCCTTTAGTATAACCACAGGCCAAGACCTCTTAAGGTGGTCTTTACAGGGATATTCTTGTTTCTCTGCCTAAGTCTAAGGAGAACTTTCCAGACCCACATTGAGGGGTTGCTGAATAAGTGCTGTATTCAAGGCCTTCCAGGCCAAACTTCTATAAATTCAGAACCCGTTAGAGAACAGTACTCACAGTCCTCCCCAGAGGAGCCGGGAGGCTCTAGATGGTTCCAGTTGTAACTGCTCTCCAGCATATGGAAAAACTATTTTGCTGTGAAACCTTACAACCTGCTATTTAATATAAAAGACATCTCATTGTTTGCTCAATGATGCATTAAAGTCAAAGCTACCTAATCTAGTAGAATATAATCGTACCACCAACTATTTTCTATTTTTAAAGAAGCCCTTTAAAATGATCAGAGGAATTTCAGACCTCACCTCCTGGGTCTGTTTAGATTTATTTTGAGGTTCTGTTCAGCTTATGAAGCTATATAGTTAAAACCTACTATTGAGTTTTTGGGAAAATTCTACTGTTCTTAAAAACCACATAGCCAGGATTTTTTTCTTTGTTCATTAAATGAGTACTTTATGTAATGTCTACCGTGGATATGAAACCAAGATTCAGTAATCATATATTATGTCAGTTAAGTCCAGAATACTTCAATAAAATTAATAACCTTACAAGAACTTTTTTTTTTAGTTGTAGCAGAGTCAGTTAGAGAAGTGGTACCAGAACGTGGGAAAGCATCAGTGACAAAATGTGTCTTTATCTAAAAATTTTACTGGGAGGTTCCCAAATTTACTTATAGCTCATTTTGAATTGGGAAAATCCAACCTCACTAGATCTTTCAGACATGTTATAAAGTGCAAGTGACTTGAAGTGGGTAGTGTTTGAGTGGTACACCACAGTTGAGAAAGGAACCTAGTAGAATGTTCTCAATTTAAGGGCATGTTCTCTAATTATACTAAGTGTTAGTGTGTGAAAGAAAAGTTCCCCCATCACTATAACGCACAGGATAAATAAATGCTGATAAAAAGCACATTTAAAATATACTCTTTGCTGCATGTTTTAAAGCATCGTCATATCTTATGAAGATAGCCAGCGGGTTTCCAAGATAACCAGAAAAAAAAATCATTGGTCAGTTTTAACCATACCAAATTGAAAACCTCTGTGTATAAGTAAATACAGGTGGAGTTTTTTTTTTAAGAAAACATTTTTACTCTTACAGTCCAGTACCTTGAAAAGTACAGTAGTCCAGTACAGCAGCTGGCATACGGGGACTGGCATCGAGTGGACAGGCAAGAAGAGTTACTGACTGGAGGAGGGAGAGGAGGTGGGAGATGGGAGAGCTGAAGGAACATCAGCTATAGGAGACGGAGGGCAAGCTGCAATTTCACTCAAATGCCTGACGTCGATGGCACAGGTTCTGGTTCCTTGCTGGATACAATTCTATCTACCCTCTTGAAAAAACAATCCAGTGATGTCTGGGTAGTAGCTCTTTTTTTTCTCATCATAGTTAACACGGTAGCACTGGCTTGCATTCTGAACATTCTGAAGGCTGCTGCAACCTTTGTGTACCATTCTATGTTCGGGTCCTGTGCCTCAGAAACTAACAGTGTCTCGTCAAATAAAGAAAGTTCCCTTGCCATTTCCTGGGTTGTGAATCTCTTCGGTTCTTCAGTTACTTCTTCCTCTTGTCGCTCCACTCTCAATTATTTTCACTTTTGTTTCCATCGTTATTGCTTGGCTCTTCTTAGCAGTACCAGCTACATCACTGCTGCTTTTACACTTGCTTCTGGACATCCAGGGCTTGAAATAAAGATACTGTACTACTGTACTTTATACAGTACTATACAGTAAAGTACACAAAAACACAACCACTGGTAGGGGATGCACAACGTATGCCAGACACGTGAACTAACTTGCATGATTGGACAGGCAAACACGTTCACATCTTTGAAAGTTGGCAACTTGAAGGTTTGTATATAGGGGACTTACTATATTTTTTTAAGAGGCTCTGAAAGACTAGAGACACTAAGGATTGGAAGGTTTAAGAGTATCTAAAATTTAAATATTAAATCTTTCACACGAACTTCTCCTTACATGAAAGGTACTAAATAAATTACATTTAAATGTTCTACTTATATATTTTTTAAAAGATCAGATATTTCTCATTTAAAAGAAAGCAGAAATTATTTAAAATACGAGCAGTAGGGATTTCTCTGGTGGTCCAGCGTTTAAGACTCCGAGGTTCCACTGCAGGGGGTGCGTGTTCGATCCCTGGTTGGGGAACTAAGATCCCGTAAGCCGTGAAGTGCGGCCAAAAAAAAAAAAGGGTAGAGGGGTAAAGGATAAACCCTATATCCAATCCAAATTACATTAAAACCCAAATATAAAATATCAACAGAAGGGGCATTTTCCTAAAAGGAAGTAAATACTCACTATTGGGAGAAATCTACGTTGTAAGATATTTTCTTGCTTTGATACGGCTAAAAAAAGAAAAATTTCATGTCTAAAATTTTAGGCTTATATAGTTATAAATATGTAATTCTACTTTATAGGTAGTTCAACTAGGAGAAATAAATTAGCACAATCATTTGAATTGGTTTATATATCAGGTGGAGTTTTTAAATTGCTTTTGATTCCAATGGGAAGCTCACGGGTCATTTCTTTCATCAGAAAGTGTCAGGATTAGATTGTTTGTACATTCTCCTCCTCCCCAATCCATCCCCAAAAGACAGTTGAAGCATATGCCAGAGTGGAGCTTTTTGCTTCCACAATGTTTGGTCTCTCCTATTCTCTCTTCACCCTTTCCAAGTCTAAGGAGCAGTATCTCTCAATGGGAATTCACTGGCAACTTAATATGACTTTTCTTTGCATCATTTCACTTCTCCCAAAACCAGTGTGGATTTTGGAACTGAGAGTTCTTTTCCCTCCCCAAAGCTCACCACGTTCAACTGATATTGTAAGTTCAGAAAGCTTTAGTGCAATAGTAGACTGTTCTGTAAACTGACCCCTTGAAAATAAAGGGGAACGCTGCTGTTTCCCCCAGCCTGTTACAAAAGAAGGATAATAGTACTGATTTTGTAGGGGGGTTTTTTGTTTTTGTTTTGTTTTTTACTTAACGGGTTTGTTGTTGTTGTTAATGTTGCCTTGAGCAAGTCACTTAACTCCCACCCCTGTTCTGTTTTGTCATCTGTGAAGGGTAGATCCAGCAGTCAGAGGATTCCAGAATGTTTTGAAAATACAAATCCTCTATAAGAAAATCTTAGCCACAGCCACTAATGTTGAAGCAGGTGCTTAAACTAGAAAGTCATAGAAATCTAGGCATTCAGGACCTTGGTTTTCACCATGCTAACAAGTGTGGATTTCAAACTGCTAATCAGCTTTAAGTAAAAAGCCCTAATCGAGTGCCCTCAGGTGGTTTTACTTGTTCTTCGTATGCCAAGATTTAAACAAAAATGGTTTGAAAAACATTTAGATCAGTGATATTCTAGCAGTGTTACTGGTAAAATTTGCTGAATAACTTTTCCTATACAAGAGTTGATTTTGGCTTTTGGTTTACTGTACAGCCAAAAGCGAGAGACCTTTATCCTTGCTTATCTGTCCACTTTACTCATTAGAATATGGCTAATCAGAAAGTCATAGGTCAGGAAAACCCAAACTTTTGTCTTCAGGTCTGGGAGGCAGCGAGAATAGGGGGATTGTACTGTATTCATTCTGGAACAACAGGTAGCTCTTATTTTTCAATAGCTCCAAAGATGTTTCGGCCTACAATTTCTTTCAACCAGCTTGTTTCTTGTAGGCTATCTAAGGTCATTATTTTATACTGAGACTTACCTAAAATTGAACATAAACACCTCAAGTTAGAACGTCAAGAAGGATGGCAAATACTGCCTCTCTACAATGAAAAATACAATTATGTTTTATTTATTTATTTATTTATTTTTGGCTGTGTTGGGTCTTCGTTGCTGTGTGCAGGCTTTCTCTAGTTGTGGCAAATGGGAGCTACTCTTTGTTGTGGTGCGCGTGCTTCTCATTGTGGTGGCTTCTCTTGTTGCTGAGCACGGGCTCTAGGTACACGGGCTTTAGTAGTTGTGGCGCACAGGCTTAGTTGCTCCATGGCATGTGGGATCTTCCCGGAGCAGGGCTCAAACCCATGTCCCCTGCACTGGCAAGCGGATTCTTAACCACTGCACCACCAGGGAAGTCCCTACAATCATGTTTTTGTTGTTGTTGTTGTTTTTTACGGTACGCGGGCCTCTCACTATTGTGGCCTCTCCCGTTGCGGAGCGCAGGCTCAGCAGCCATGGCTCATGGGTCCATCTGCTCCGTGGCATGTGGGATCTTCCCGTACCGGGGCACGAACCTGTGTCCCCTGCATCGGCAGGCGGACTCTCAACCACTGCGCCACCAGGGAAGCCCTACAATCATGTTTTTGATGTGACTGATTATCTTTGATAGATTCTTGTCCATGTATTAGAAGCTTAATATTTTGTGTTTTGTTTTTAAGAGCTGTGGAAACTAAAGCTTGCTGCAGCTGATCTTTAAAGTGGTTTCACCTTGTCCTTTGAACTTGAAAATATCCAGTCTAACTACAGAATGGATTCTGAAGAGTCCCATTGACCCACTCATCTCTGGAAGCAATACCTGTTACTACATAGTATTTAACATTAGGTCTTTAAAGTCAGATAATGTTATTTAATATTGAGTTTTGGTGGTTTTTTCCTCCCTTGAGCCTGTACTTGATGGGAAGCAGTGGATGGTGACTAAAAAAAATATCTCATTAACCTTTGTTGAGTATTAGTCTAGGGTTCTGAATGCTGACCCTCGTGGACTCAGCTGCGACTTATTGGGAGCTACTTGTATTTCTCCCGCCATATCACAGGTGGGATTCACTCACTCAAGTGAATATGTAAAGAGGGTTTAAATTTCTAAGATGTAATTGGCTTTCAAGTTTATTTCAGCTAGACTTCCAGATCAAGGAAGGAAGAATTGTTCTTATAACATCTCCAATCTTGTTCCAATTTGATAGGCTAAGAAATTACACAGATGGCATTTACTCAGTCTATGTGGCCACCTTCCAAAATGCCAGACTCCATCTTCCTTCTAGAGATATCCACTGATTACTTGCTTTCAGGGTTAACTTTTCTTCTCATAGCAATTTGTTTGAAGAATACAGATTTGCCTAATTTGTAAGCAGTTGTGTTTTCATCTTAAAGAATATCCCAGCATACTTTGCAGTAAGGTTTGCAAGTTTAACATCTTGTGAGCTTCACTTAAAATCAGTATTGGCTTTAAAGAGGACTGCGAATTAAGGCTAATGACTTTTTATTACAAACATGTAAGGTTTGTATATATGTGTAACCAGGCTTGGTCTTTCCTGACATTCAAGAATTGTTGATTCTTGTACTCTCTGAACCACCACAAAGTGATTTCCAAGTGAAAAAAAAAAAACAAAGTGCAGAATATTTTAGCATGCTACCTTTTGAGTAAGAAAGAGAGGGAAAATAAGAATATAAATACATATTTGCTTTTCCTACCTCAAAAAATGAACATAAGAAGGCTAAACCAGAAATTAATGAAAATTGGGGAGAGTGGAACAGAGTTGGGGGGATAGGAATGGAAATGAGACTTCTCTGAGTATACCTTTAAAATTTTTGAGATGTGTTTTATATGTCAAAAAATAAAATTAAGGGAAGAAAAAGGAAATCTTAAAATTGCATATAAACAGAAACAAATGAACCTAACTACATATCAGGAAGATTACACAATCACCCAGAAAAAAGTACTTTGACTATGCATACTCTTTGTGAAATATATTCTAAGGAAAAAAAGAACTTCAATGAAATATTGACACTTCACTGCATAGATTATTGTTAATAATAATATTAGCCTTGTAATTTTGAAATTATTTTATGTGTAGTATAGACTAAAGCAAATAAGTAAATATTGTGTTGCTGTTAGAGACCAAGATTGTCACCATAAAAAAAAAAGATACAGATAGGAAAATTTTAAATTTAAAAAATGGTAATGTTAAATTTGAAAAAAAGTATCAATATGAACTCATGAGTAAAACAATAAAGATTAATTTCTCTCTCTACTGAAAGAACTTAGAAGCACTGACACCTCTCATAGCAATAGGCAGACATTATATCCAGATTTTAGTTTCTAAATACCTTTCCCCGCTGAAAGAAATCGGGGCTCCCTGGAGAAATGACTGATTCTAGGTCTGAAGCAGAGAAAGAACAAGATGAGCCTGGTATATCTTCTTATGTCGGAAAGAAAGGAATCATTTAAATGGGATCATGTCAAAAGAACAGAAGAGTCAGCTTAAAGGAGGCTCCCATTGGCCCAGTTTGGGACAATTGGAGCATTCAGTGCACTCATATAATTGAGTGTAACATATTGGATAAATAAAGTATGAATGACATGTAAAAAAAAAAAGAGTGAAAGAGAAAGAAGAAAAGCTTTTCTTTACATGCCAGCCTAATATATGTGGAAAGAATGATAGGAATCATGATTCTATAAACCCCCCTCCTCCCCAATATAATTGGCTCAGGCAAGGATTATGAACAGATGGTAAAGTCACTAGGGAACAGGACATTCACAGGCTGACAAGGATCACCCCACAAATTAACCTTCACTTGCAAAGGAGAAAATATTCCTTTCAAAGACTGATGTTCGTCACTTTAACCAAGGGTTTCAGGTTAGTGTCCCCAGTAGTGGAACAACCTGACTTTATGTGCCTCCTGATATGCTGCGAAGTAAAGTATACAACACCAACTATGAAATATTCTTGCCAAATTTTAACCTCTTTCTAATCAAACCCCAAAACTGAACATCCAGTTCACAGGAAGGAAACAGTCTGAAAAATTCAAAATATGGGAGAGGGCTTCCCTGGTGGCGCAGTGGTTGAGAGTCCACCTGCCGATGCAGGGGACACGGGTTCGTGCCCTGCTCCGGGAGGATCCCGCATGCCGTGGAGCGGCTGGGCCCGTGAGCCATGGCCGCTGAGCCTGCGCGTCCGGAGCCTGTGCTCCGCAGCGGGAGAGGCCGCGGCAGTGAGAGGCCCGCGTACCGCAAAAAAAAAAAAAAAAAAAAAAGGGAGATTCTATAAGGCAACTGGCTTGGACTCTGGGAGGAAAAGTCAGTATCGCAGAGCATGGTGGGGCAGGGAGTGGGGGCAGGTGGGAAGCAGGAGAACTCTTCTAAATTAGCAGAAACTAAAAGAACCTAACAACCAAATGCATTTAGTGAACCTTGATTCCATCCTGGGTTGGAAGAGTCGGGTTTACAACTATGAAGGATATACTTGAGAAAAATTAAGTAAATTTGAATACAGACTGGATATTTGATGATATAGAATTGTTGTTAATGTTCTTAAGTATTATAATGTTATAGGGGCTCTGTAGAAGATTATCTTTGTTAGAAGATGCATTCTGAAGAATTTATTATGAATTTTTATATTTGAAAGTTTTTTTTTTGCAGGACTGTTTGAAAGTATGCATGTGTGTATATGTATAGAGATAGAGAAAGAAACCTAATATGGAAAATGGAAAGCTTCAATCTAGATGGAGGGTATACAAATGTTCATTATATTATGTTAATTTTTTTATGTTGAAAATGATCATAATAAAGTTGGAAAAATAAATAGAAAGTGCCAACTGGTGCTGGGGGGTGCGGTGGGGGGAACTTTGGTGTATCAGTAAAGTCATGGGTATGTTCCAAGAACCTAGATTTCTTCAGTCACCTGTACAAAAAACAGCAACGAAAAAAAAAAACCAGCCCTAGAATTAATGATAATTCAGTGTCAGGAGAAAAAGAAGAATGACTGGAATGTTTTCATATAATATTGGTAGACGGATTGAGGATGAGGAAAGTTGGGACTGGCCAGGCAATTGGACAGGTAGATAGCTAAATAGGCATTGAAACATAGTCCGGTTGCGTGTTATGTTCTGTTGTAATTTGTGGTTTTCAAAAGATAAGGAAGCCTTTCCTCTTACTTGTTGCTTTTTTTTTTTTTTTTTTTTGTGGTACATGGGCCTCTTACTGCTGCGGCCTCTCCCGTTGCGGAGCGCAGGCTCCGGATGCGCAGGCTCAGCAGCCATGGCTCACAGGCCCAGCCGCTCTGCGGCATGTGGGATCTTCCCGGACCCGGGCACGAACCCGTGTCTCCTGTGTCAGCAGGCGGACTCTCAACCACTGCGCCACGAGGGAAGCCCACTTGTTGCCATTTTTTAAACCTCTTAATTTTACCTCTAGTTGGCAGTTGGAGGCCTAGATCACTCATTTTCACTAGAGCACTTTAGGAGATAATAGAAAGCCAATGAAGTGTGCTCTCTAATACCAAGAGAGGGGGAGTAGCTGATAAGGGTAAAACCACTCTTTGGCAGAGTTTTTCAAGCTTTATGTTCCTTCCTCACCATTTAAGTGACTCAGCAGTGTGGGCCCTGGTTTTGCCACACCCCTTGCTCCCACCAACATTGAAGAAAGATCAAGTTGAGTCCCATTTTGAAAGGAGTGTTTCTTCTGACAGTGGAATTGGATTCTAGCAGTGTGTGTGTGTGTGTTATATCCTGTTACTATTGAGACACAGCCCAGTGGAGTGGGGGAGGGAGATGTGTGCTGTGATTAGCTTGCCTACCCCCTCCCTCTAGAAACTCAGGCCCCATCTGGGGAAACTGAGAACTTAAGAAACTTGAGACAGGGAAGGAGGACAGTGAGCAGCCAAAACCTGCCGAGTCTCAGAAGACTGGTTTCTGCACCAGGGAATGGAAGAAGTGACTGGAGGTGGCTCTGGGTTCGACTCTGTGGCCTGAGATTGATTCCCTTGAGATAAGCTGTTTTCTGTTGGTGTACCTGCGGGCCACGAGTTGAGAAAGGGATGCCTTTCATTTGGGAAATTTCTTTTCCCTGATTGAAAGTCTGAAATAGTTCTTGTACCAAGAAGTTGGTGTTTATTGATAACTGTTTCTTTGGATTCATCTGAAATGGGAATCAGACTGATCAGTGGTAAGTATCAAGAAAAGGTCTTGGACTTTTTTTATGCTGACAGCCATACTCTCTTCATTTCCTCTGAAAAAAAAGCAGGTGAGAGTAGAATCTGTGGAAGAAAGACTAAATTAGCCAGAAGATGTGTGAAAAGGGGATTAGAAAAGATGTGGTAGGAGTCCTGGAAGGAGTCCATAGATCTTCCATAGATCTTTCCTGAAATAGCACTGAGTACTTAGTTGGTGCCTACTAGATGTATTGACTAAAGGAATGTAATACCCTGAATATTATCCTGATCACCCTCCACTGGCCATAGTGTCATAGCGGAATTCTGGTGGCTATTAATTCTCTGATTTAGGACCTAGAAGGCAAAATTGGGTGGGACCTGGGAAGGAAGTGTAATTAAGCTACTTAATCTGAGTAGATAGACCATGTGTTTGTGGAAGTAAACTTCTCAGCTTCTGATGGTAAAAAAAATCAATTAAGATCAACTAAACAAGTAGTATATGACAGTTTTTCTTCTCTGGAGTCTTATAGCTGTTATCGATTGCCTATGATTCCTTCTTCTTGCTAAGTTCTGTAGAGCAATTCTTTTAGCTCAGTCTGTCACTAGACTTACCACTAGGTGGTAGATGTACCATACACCAAATTGTTTCTTCAGTAGAGCTTTTCTTACCATTCTCAGTATCACATAGAAGAGTCAACCATTGTACCCACCAAGCTATTTTAAAAGGTGCTCTAAAATAGCACATAAAATTGGCCTGACATTTAATTGAGTCGCTAAGGCACAGCAAGTACACTTCTGTATTTGGATGTGCTATTTGCAGAATGGGTCAATCTGATATTCTAACCTTTCTCATATATGATTGATATTAGTTCAAGAATAGAACACTGGTGGGAATTCCCTGGCGGTCCAGTGGTTAGGACTCCGTGCTTTCACTGCCGTGGGCCTGGGTTCAATCCCTGGTCGAGGAAGTAAGATCCTGCAAACCATGTGGCCCGGCCAAAAAAATAGAACACTGGTGTGTTTGTTGTGGGTAAGGCTGTTTATATGGGGTAGTGAGTACTGAAACAAAATAGTTCTTTAACATAGGACTTTTTGAATTTCAGACGTTTTTGGACTTCAACTATCTTCTTTTCCCTCCTCCTCATCCCCATCCTACATCATATTAGACCTGGCATTCCTTACAGGTCTAGATTTGAAGAAACATGAAAGCATACCAATTAAGACTTAATAATGATTGGAAGAAATCATGATAAATAGGAAGTAAACAGACGACTTTGTCGTCATTTTTTGTATTTTGTTTTCAACTAAATAACCATGTTTTGCTTAAATGCAGTGAGTCCAACCCAATTAGAAGGCTATTATTGAGATCTGGCTTCACTAGAGAGAAAACTTGTGATATCTGTAAATTGCTTTTGGCAACACTGTCTATTTACAATGTGAAGGTGAACAACACTCCAGGAGGTATTTCACCAAGGAGAAGACAGAGCTACTAGCTCTGAAGACAGCCAGTGGAGCTAGCAGGCCTGATGGAAACTAGCAGAGAAGCTGCATTTCACAGCAGCAGTTATTGATATAGGTTCTCTTCTGCAAGTAGTTTGGGGTGGGAGAGAAGACAAGGTTATCATATATCTTTGTGTAGCTGAATCATTTTATTTATAAGCATTGAGATTATCAATATGCTGCAAGAATAGACAGTGACCCATTTATGTCATGGCCTGAGTTAACTCTCTGCCCACTTCAAATATGGACCATGTTCATTATCTGAGAGATGAGGCGCTGCCGTGATCAGTAAGCTGCTTGCAACAGTCTCATATTTTTAGATGGGAAAGATTTTGCTAAGCTTTAGGCTACTAAAGCCTAATCCCATTCTACAAGGTGGGATTATGACTGTTAGTTCTTAGGTTGCTAAAGAAATACATATCTGTCTTGACACAGCAGGCTGCCTATATTTTTTATTTAAAAAAACTGCAAATGTTATTGCATTTCCCTCCCCCACCCTTCCTACCCCCAGGTAGGTGGTGTCTGGGAATATACCCAGAACCTTTGGGGGGGAAAAAAAGATGAACAGGGAGGGAATCGTAACAGTCATTAGAGGAGAGCAACTTCCAAATAGGCTGCCTAGGCCAGGAGCAAGGAAGCTGATGGAGGAAGAGCTGCCTCTGGAGAGTGTTAAACGGTGTTGATGGTCTCTTGACTGTTTTTTCTGCCACCAAAATAACTGCATATTGGGTTGAAAGTCATTACCTTGGTCCTGGATTAATCCCTTCAGTAAATCTAGCTTTGCTGACTGCAGAAGTCATGTGAACATACAGTGGGAAATCCTATCTAGAAGGGTAGATGCTGACTTGTGGCCACTTCAATAAAATGGTTTCGGTTTGGTTTGGTTTGGGTTTGAAAGGCAGTTGTGTTTTTGACATTTAAGCTGATTAAAGTTTTAGCACCTAAACTAAAAAAGCTGCTTCTTCAGGTGTACGAAGATACTTGTTAATCAAGTTCAGGTGTAGTGTTTGTGGTTTAGCTTGAATCTTTATTATTTACTTATTTTTGAAATTTGATTGATTTGATCTTATAGAAGAAAGAAATTTGAAAGGCTCACTCATTCTACAAATAATTATTGAACGCTTCCTATGTGCAAGATCCTGGTCTAGATGCCAGAATATGTAGCTCGCTTTCCCTTCCATGCCTTTAGGATCTATCCTTAAACTTAAAAATACAGTCTGTGGACTCTGCCTCCTCTCTATTTCACAAAGTAACCTAAAGAAAAACTGCCCAGCTGGATGTTAAGCCAAGGTGGATTTAAAATGAAAGTACACTGAAGTTTTTCTTTCAGGCCTGCTGCCCAGTAGTATTATCTATGACATCAGTATTCTCTGCTTTGATTCTTGGTGTAAAAACACAAGTCTGTGTTCCCTTGATTACTGCTTCATTACCTGTAGGATCCTACTAATTCAGTAATCGCCTTGCTCATATTAGCTGCCTGTGCCTAGGCTGCACAAGTTATGCCTGATTCTTACACTGCCACCAGATGCTACCCTAGCTGGAGGGTACATATGACAGAGGGGAATGTTTAGCAGCTGTAACTAATGGGCGTTTTACTATTCCTGGCTTCAAAATGCCTATAACCAGGTTGCTAGCATTATGGAGAGAAGATTTTAATCTGTAATAGGTTACATTTCCAGATATTATTTGCTGAAAACTTAGCTTAATGAATTCTCCATGGGAACCTTTTCAGATTTAATCAGCTTGTGAGGAGAAGCTTGATTCAGATTCTCAAACCATTCTGTTTTTCAGAGGAGGTCGAGGTTTATTTTATATTTCAAAGAAAGGGTTTATCAGAGTTTAAACAGGAGTTTAGGAGGAAGGTTTAAACCAGTTAATAGAAGTGTTTTCCTACACTTCAGAAACACTAATTAATTTAACTATAAATAATGTTAATTGTAAGCTATTGGCTATTTATTAAAGCCAGTCTTCCAAGTATCCTTCAAAAGTTATCTGTTTCTGCCTTATTTCATTTAAGAAAGTTTTTTTAACATTTTTATTGGAGTATAATTACTTTACAGTGTTGTGTTAGTTTCTGCTGTATAACAAAGTGAATCAGCTATATGCATACGTATACCTCCATATCCCCTCCCTCTTGTGTCTCCCTCCCACCCTCCTTATCCCACCCCTCTAGGTGGTCGCAAAGCACCAAGCTGATCTCCCTGTGCCATGCAGCTGCTTCCCACTAGCTATTTTACATTTGGTAGTGTATATATGTCAGTGCTACTCTTACTTCATCCCAGCTTACCCTTCCCCTTCCTCGTGTCCTCAAGTCCATTCTCTACGTCTGTGTCTTTATTCCTGTACTGCCCCTAGGTTCATCAGAACCATTTTTTTTTAGATTCCATATATATGTGTTAGCATATGGTATTTGTTTTTCTCTTTCTGACTTTCTTCACTCTGTATGACAGACTCTAGGTCCATCCACCTCACTACAAATAACTCAATTTCGTTTCTTTTTAGGGCTGAGTAATATTCCACTGTATATATGTGCCATATTTCTTTATCCATTCATCTGTCGATGGACACTTAGGTTGCCTCCATGTCCTGGCTATTGTAAATAGTGCTGCAATGAACATCATGGTACATGACTCTTTTTGAATTATGGTTAAGTAAGTTTTTAATACAGAGTTTACCAAGTCATTATTCTCTCCTCCTTTCAAATTAGTCCTAATTTGGGCTTCCCTGGTGGCGCAGTGGTTGAGGGTCCACCTGCCGATGCAGGGGACACGGGTTCGTGCCCCAGTCCGGGAAGATCCCACATGCCGCGGAGCGGCTGGGCCCGTGAGCCATGGCCGCTGGGCCTGTGCGTCCGGAGCCTGTGCTCCGCAACGGGAGAGCCCACAGCAGTGAGAGGCCCGCGTACCGCAAAAAATATATATATATATTAGTCCTAATTAGTTGGAATTTACTATGGTATGTGTGTTTTTAAATTTTTATTAGAATATTCTGGTATTTTACTGTGTATAGAAGGTTCTGGCAATATTCCAGAACCAATTGGCTTTGTGAAGGATAGGTACATGATTGGACTCTGACTATTAGCACCCCAATGCCCATCACCATTTAAGGCATCTCTTCATAATTCTTTCAAAAAAACAAGACCATTGCTAACTTCAGGATAAGAATATGCTACAAGAGAATATTCTGAAATAAAAATCAAGCAGAAGCCCTAAGAGATTATGCCTGCTTTTTGATAGAGTTGAGAGCAAGGGTAAAGAGTTTAATGTCTCAGGGTTATAAGAGAAGAGAAAAGAAAACTTTATGGAACGTGGGAAGGAAGACCTGTGAAATTAGACAAATGCTAAACGAAGTTGGGTCTTAAGCTCTCTCTCCTCCCCCTGTCCCCACAAAATTCTGCTGAAGCCATCAGGAAGAGATAGTAATTGGCATTTTGGGAGGAGTCAGAGAATAGCCTCCTCCACCCTCATTTCTGGTGGAAGAATTACTGGCTTAGTAGGAGCCACCTGATAATACTAGCTTTGAGGGGAGGCAATGTATGGCCTTTAAAAATGAAACATTTCATAGAATCCTTGTTGTAAGTTTCAACTTTTTGTCTTCCTCTTATAGCAAATCCAGTTTGCTGATGACATGCAGGAGTTCACCAAATTCCCCACCAAGACTGGTCGACGATCTTTGTCTCGCTCTATTTCTCAGTCCTCCACTGACAGCTACAGTTCAGGTAGGTGTGAACTTCCTGTTCTCTCTGATCTCTCCTCCCTATTCCAGAGTCTTGAGCTAGTACTCTACCCAGTTCTCTTCACTTATCTAGGATCTGAAAATACCTCATGTCAGGACTGCCTGTCTTTGTGCTGAAAGCTGAAAACTAGTGGTTGAGCAATGGGAATGTTCCCAGCCAGGGTTGTAGCTGGAGAAGCTTTCTGTGTGTGGTCTGTGGCCAGTTCCTGGTTGGTAGTACTGGGCCGGTTCCCATTCCCACGTTTATTCACTCACATTGAGAAGGGAGAAAATCAATGGCATTTTGGCTGCCAGAACGGGCCTTGAAGAAGAGGTGTACTTTGGAAGCATAATTTCTGATTTCTTTGTTAAAGATATACCCTGCCACCTATTTTTCTTTCTTGCCTTTAAGACTGCTTGAATTGTCAACAATAAAAATTAGTGGGCTTCCCTGGTGGCGCAGTGGTTGAGAGTCCGCCTGCTGATGCAGGGGACACGGGTTCGTGCCCCGGTCCGGGAGGATCCCACGTGCCACGGAGCCGCTGGGCCCGTGAGCCATGGCCGCTGAGCCTGCGCGTCCGGAGCCTGTGCTCCGCAGTGGGAGAGGCCACGGCGGTGAAAGGCCCGCGTACCGCAAAGAAAAAATTAGTATTTAGCTCTTTTTATTTAGTAGTTACCCTTTATATTGAAATATCTTCCCCTGTTAACCTCTGGAGTGGGAAAGAGTCCAACTAATGTGGCTCCAGCTGTTTCTTTTTAGTTCTCCTCTCCTATCTTAACCCTATACAAGCAGTCTTTTTTTCTGCTTTGAACTGTGCCCTTCTCAACTTTAGAGGCGGGTATTAGAAAATTAACATGGAAAAGGATATAGAATCTTAGTTTGAGTACTGGAGGAACCGGGGCATCTAATCCAACCCCCTCATTGTTCAACTGAGGAAACATTGTTAAAAGATTAAAAGGCTTGCTCAAGGTCATAGATTGCTATGAATGTCAGCAAAGGAATTTGTACCAAAAGCCATTTATTTTCTTTTGCCATAATCTTGTTTGCATTGTATTACTAACATTAGGACTGGGCTTGAGGTATAAGGACTGTTTAAAAAAAAAAAGAAACGGATAGACAATTTTTAAAAACTTATTCTCTGCCCTGTGACACTGTTAACCCATTATGGACAAGATAGGCAGACAAGTACAAATGGTGGTATACAGGGTTAAGTACGGAAATAAATGAACATGCAGTCTCACTGTGAGCATGTGTGCAAGAAAAGGTTCCAAAATATAATGGCTATCATAAGTGAAAAGGTGTCTTGGAGTGAGACAGATACAAAAAGTGATAGGTGGCAAGCAGGCTAATTATAGCTAAGAGAAAAAAATTTGAAAGATTGAGTTACGAGAGAAAAAGTTGGGATGAGTGATGGAAGCTTTAAGAAGTCTTTAAAGATCTTGATGGTCATGTTTTATGGGGACCTAGTAGAGCATTTTTAAAAGCTTAGTGATAGAGTTAAATTGTCCTAGTGGATAGATAACCTTTAGTAGTATTTGTGTTAGCTGGACAGAGGAGGATGTGTATGTAGAAGTCAGCGAGAGACCTGGTACACTGGCAGAGACGGTGATCAGGAAAATATTCAATGAGAGAAAAAAAATGATTTGAGAGGTAAGGAGTGATTGTTTTATATTCTCCTTGTTTTATATTCTCCCGCGTATCTATCTGCAAGGACATTTTTGGCTTTTTGTGAAGCTGCTTTTTAAAGTTGAACATCGTGAGTGATCTCAGGGCTGGCAACAGAATCAGTGCTGCTCATCTTTTGTGCCATTTCTGTGTTCCTTAGTGCAACCTACTGTAAAATCTCTTTATAAGATTTTATAAGATAAGGTTATCTTACTGTTTTTATTCTTTTACATTAATGGTTCTCAAAGTATGATCCTCTAAACAGCAATATCAGCAGCACTTGGGGATTTGTTAGAAATGCTAATTCTTGGGTCCCATCTGAGACCTACTGAATGGGAGTTTCTGGCAGTGGGGCCCTAGCCATCTGTGTTTCAACAAGCCTTCCATGTGATTCTGACAGATGCTTTAGATACTTAAGTTTGAGAACTAGTGATCTATAGAAATAACATTCCTTATATGGCCTAAATTATTCTTCCATTTTTGCCATGTCTGGTTCCAGTCCCGGTTGGGACCAAGTGCCCCTGTTTTGAGGGATTCTCTTGAGCTGGTGCAGGTTTGGGATCAATAGCTCCTTATCACAGGCACTAATGGCAAAGTCATCGGTGTGGGGGGGGGGGGCGGGTAAAAGGGCCACAATACCGAAAGATCTACAACAGTTTCATTCATACCATTTCTTAGACCCTGGAGGAGTAGAACGGAGAGAGACGTAAAAGGTGGCTCCAATTAAGAGTGTTCGCTTAACTTAAATGAGAGTCCCTTGGTGACTGCACTCTGGGGAGTTGGGGCCATTGAGGTTTTTCTTTCCTCATTTCTTTCTTTCCTGGTTCTAGCTGCGTCCTATACAGATAGCTCTGATGATGAGGTTTCCCCCCGAGAAAAGCAGCAAACCAACTCCAAGGGCAGCAGCAATTTCTGTGTGAAGAACATCAAGCAGGCAGAATTTGGACGCCGGGAGATTGAGATTGCAGAGCAAGGTAAAGAAGGGGAGTGGGTAGGGGACCAGAAGCAGCCCACTTGCTAGTCATCAGGATGCACAAACAACTTAAGGCGTGCAAGCTAACTTGAAAGTCTTCTGGGAAACTCCAGTATCCTGGACTTTTATATAAACAAATCTATCTGTATGGAGCTTGAGCCTCAGGATTCTTGTTCTTGTTCTCCCTGCTGCTTCCTGTTCTCAGCG
The DNA here is from genome assembly GCF_005190385.1 of Monodon monoceros. NCBI lineage: Eukaryota > Metazoa > Chordata > Mammalia > Artiodactyla > Monodontidae > Monodon > Monodon monoceros. The sequence continues at coordinate 84,911,102 of NW_021703774.1, read as the reverse complement.
TGTGGTAATTACACAGAGTACTTTCCCTTTTCCTCCCGCATGATACCATATTCAAAGATCTGCTTGCAGAGTCAGCAAGTCCTGGATCAGTACATGGTGGTTAGTTCTGCGGGATCCTACCATAGCTGCCAATCTCAGAGACCCAGATTTCCCAGAAGCAGCAAATGTGGGAGGGTTTTCAGCTAAGGATGTGGTGACCTAGGGTCTCTTTTGGTCTTTGATCCTGAGCACCCTCTGCTGGAGCAAGAGTATAAAAATGACTGACAATCAGTTAAATCTTGGTTTCTCTACCCAGCCCCACTCGCAATAATGTCTCTTTACTCTTGTTGTTTTCACATTGGAGGCATGTTCTATACTGGGCAGGAGTACAGAACTGAAACAAACTGATAGAATAGGATTAGACAGCGTAGAAGAACAGAAGCAAGTGGCTTCTGCTGATGTAAAGTCTTTCTTCCTGGTCTGATGATTGTAGTATATAGGAATCCATTAGCCAGTGCCATAACTACTTCCCTCTTCTCCCAGATGAATGGTGACACTCACCTTCCATTTCTGTCACTTTTGAGAATTTGACTACATATAAGCCCTCTGTATATAAGGCTGAAACTGTAGAGGAAGAGAGAAATTCCAAGTGATTAGATGACAACTCACTGCTGTTGTTCTGCAGTTGAAGCTGCCAGACATCAAATAAATATGCTTAGAGGGAATTCCCTGGCAGTCCAGTGGTTAGGACTCCATGCTCTCCCTGCCAAGGGCCCGGGTTCAATCCCTGGTCGGGGAACTAAAATCCCACAAGCCACGTGGCACGGCCAAAAATAAAATAAAATAAAAATTAAAAATGTGCTTAGAGTTTTTTCTTCCTTACCTCACCGTATCTCAACAGATCCAGACCAGCCCTAGATGTCGCTGGGGCAGGAATTAATGATATTGCTAGTGCAGACCTAGCTCAAATACTCTGTTCTTTCACAGACATGTCTGCTCTGATTTCACTCAGGAAACGTGCTCAGGGGGAGAAGCCCTTGGCTGGTGCTAAAATAGTGGGCTGTACACATATCACAGCCCAGACAGCGGTGAGTTTGTTGGGAGAAAAGTGATGGTCTTCTGATGGGAGTGGGGGTGGGGAGGGACACTTTTTCTTTTTTTTTTTTACTTGCTTTTCCTTCCCTATCTAACTTCCAAGTGCTAACTATTAAGTGGAACCTCCCAGTTACACAGTAATGGGGTTTTCTACTTTGATTGTGTAGATATAACCTACTTTTAACCAACCTGACTTAGGGAGATCTCGATTTGCAAAAATGTGATTGTTATAAATATGTTATTAAGACGTTTGGGACCATTTTTGGGGGGTAAAGTTAGATTCCAGTGTACTGACTAGTGGATTACACACCCTTTTGTAACTTCCCAGTGTAGCACCTGTTGCTGCTGAGTTGCTGGGCATTGTTCTCTTAGTTACCACTCAAGTCTGGCCCTCCTCCTTCTCACTCTGTCTTCCTATACATCTATATAGGTGTTGATTGAAACACTCTGTGCCCTGGGGGCTCAGTGCCGCTGGTCTGCCTGCAACATCTATTCCACTCAGAATGAAGTGGCTGCAGCACTGGCTGAGGCTGGTAAGTTCAGCTTTTTTCACCGACTTTGCTGCAAAATAATTATCTAAACATAATTTTTACATATCAGAATTATCTTTACAATGTCATGTATGTCTAGGTGCTGTAAAATGTGGAGGGTAATAGTGTCAACAGGAAGGAAATGGATAATAAAGGTCCATATGCATAATGGAATATTGTATAGTCATTTAAAATGATCTTTGTAAAGAATATAATATATGGGGAAATGCCAATTCTAATGTTAAATGAATGAGAAAGAACTTTAAACTGAGCTGTGTGAGTATGAGCTCAGCTGGTCTCCTTTCACAAAAGTCTCCTCACTTTTGAGAGAACACAAGTAAGAGGTACCATCTATTTGATAGTTCATTAGATAATTTGGTATTCAATATTGCATTGAAAATATATGAACTACTTATGAGTTCAGTTAAACATAAAGTAATTTTTATTGTTAAAATGTTCAAAGGAAAATCACTCTGAAGTTTCTTTAAGGTTCTCCCATCTTCCTATGATCCTCAGAAAGCAACTGTATAGTACTTTTGTTTTTCTTGTTTACTCTTTTCTGATGTTTATTGCAGAAAATTTAAGAGGGTCCCCAAAAAAACTGAAATCCTGCTACACAGGGATAATATTTGACATATTTTTCCATTTTTCTGTTCACTTTTTACAGAGATGAAATAAGTCTCGGTATATATACAATTTTATAACGTAAATATAACATTTTCAGAAGTAGTTCCATGTCACTGAAAACTTCGACAGCATCATTTATAATAGTCATATGGCCATGTGATTTTACTTCACTGTTTTCCTAATGTTGAACATTTAGTTTGTTTCAAGATATTTGCTAATATAAATAATGCTGTAGTGAACAGCTTTGTTTTGATTCCCACTTCATTTTATCTCTTAGAATAAAGTTCCACGTATAAAATTGACCGAAGTGAATAACATTTTAAGGTTCTAAAATACTTTCAAAAACAAAAATCCCTTAAATTCTTAACTAATTTCTGAACTAAAGATGCTCTTTTGACTTCTTGCCCTGCGTAAGTTGTTTCCTTTCCAGCGTAATTTCTTTAGCCTTTTTCTCTTCACCTGGATCTCAGAGAGTGATGTTGGTATAGGACACTCCCCCAAAGAGGAATGAGCTGATTTGTTTCCGTCTCTACAGGAGTTGCAGTGTTTGCGTGGAAGGGCGAGTCAGAAGATGACTTCTGGTGGTGTATTGACCGCTGTGTGAACATGGATGGGTGGCAAGCCAACATGGTAATAATGCATATTCATCCTACACTTTTGACAATGGATTTCTTTCCTTTTTTCCCTCAAAGCATGGTTCCCTAAATATGTTTCGGATGTTTGGTCTTATGCACTTACTTTGTTGCCAAAATGGTTAGCTTGATACCTATTCAGGATGGGTCTGAGGACTGAATGGAAAGGCGGGGGAAGGGTAAGACCAACTGAACACATGTGGCTCATACACAGCAGAATGAAATAGAAGAAAATGATATGGTACCTCTTTGGAGTAAAATTCTGGTTTCTTTCCTTCCTGCCCCAGCTCTCCTTTTACGTTCCAAGGGGCTTTATATCAGGGCTCTAGACTAAAAAATGAGTCTGTGATTAGCCTACTACTCTTCACCATAGCCTAGAACAAACTTAGGAATCCTTTTAACCATTTTACACCAACAAATTTGACTGTGTTTCCACTGTCTAAACCTGCTCTAAGGAGCTCTGAGGAGTGCTCTCCAAAACATTCAGGGCTCTCTTACTAGTGCAGAAAGTGGGTTCAAAGTTCCCCCCAGCTCTAGCAGCCTGAATGCCCATAGAAGTCTTCTGGCTGTTCTATAGATCCTGGATGATGGGGGAGACTTAACCCACTGGGTTTATAAGAAGTATCCAAACGTGTTTAAGAAGATCCGAGGCATTGTGGAAGAGAGCGTGACTGGTGTTCACAGGTAACAGATTCTGGAGTAGCTGCCCCTTGTGTCCTTGCCTCAGCAGATTCTTCTCGTCTCTTTTAGGCTTTAGGGCTATGTTTCAGCCTTGTAACTAAATGGGAGTATCTTCATTAGATAAAACTTTTGAGTATATATACCTTTGGAAAAAATCAAGGAGACCCTAAAAGGAAGTTATTTCAGACTCTAGTTCAGAGATTTTCTCTCCCATTTATTCCACTGTGATTCTCAGTCATTGCTGGGAGGTAGGGAATGAATATATCTTGAAAAACTGTATTCAATTTTGGATTATAATTTTATATCTGAAATACGAAAAAAATCTATTGTAAAACTATATGTTATAAACATTACAAAAAATAAAACTGGGCAAAATATTATTTGCTTGTTGGAGTACCTGTAAAATATCTGAGAGAGTGTTTCTCCTTTGGGGGCACCTTGCACATGCTTAAACACACACACACACACACACACACACGGGACCATATCAGAATCATTGATAATCTTTATCAGAAGTAGGCATGGATTTTTTTTAAAGATTAAGAAAATGCTGGTCTAAGGAAATGTATCCCCTTTTATGAAAGAGAAGTAAATTTCTTCAATTGAAAGGTTTTTTTCCTTCCAAAAAAAGGCGGGGGGCGGGGGAGTTGGGAAAGAGAAAATGAAAAGAAGTTAGGAGGGATAACAAGGAATTACCTTGTTTACTAATATTCTTGGGCAATAAATAAGACTGGGGAGGGCAGCACAGAGCTTGAAGAGAATTAGGCAGACTTTGCCAGCTACTGTGTTTTACCAGCTAACTTTGTTTTTGTTTTTGTGGCTTTCTTCTCCCTTTAGGCTGTATCAGCTCTCCAAAGCTGGGAAACTCTGTGTTCCAGCCATGAACGTCAACGATTCTGTTACCAAACAGAAATTTGATAACTTATACTGCTGCCGAGAATCCATTTTAGATGGGTAGGTTGAAACGTATAATTATTCAAATTTATAGGGGGTAAATTTGGGTTGGGTTATAATGTTAGTCTGATATCCCTCCAGTTTTGCCCCCTGGTCTTCCTGTGGCTTTAAAAGTTTGTTAGAGGCATTCTGTCTCATACTGAGCCCAGCCAACTTCCAGTCGAAGTTCTTATGGGGCATTGCCCACACTTAAATTTTCAGAGGGACTGTATTTGATCTAATAATGTTTGAGTTGAGGCTTGTCTGTTTCCACAGCCTGAAGAGGACCACAGATGTAATGTTTGGTGGGAAACAAGTGGTGGTGTGTGGCTATGGTGAGGTAAGTAGCTGGGCCTCAGTGTCTGCCTTTTCACAGACTTGTTAGAAATTTTGAGTGAAGGAGACTTGTGCTGTCAATGTAGAGTTACTGATGCAGGGTTTAAAATATGCTTTTAGATAAAGTGTCTCAAAATAGTAGCAAAAGTCCTTTATTCAGATTTATGAATAGAGACATATAGAACGAATTGAGTTTTCAGATTTCACCACTTTGTCTTATGGTATGGAATGTTGCCATCATTTCCACCCAGTTATAACAGTAACCTTTTCATTATGAGACTTAATTCAAGTAAATATGTAGCATTTTGGTCCCACAGGTGACTTAGTGGAGTGAAGGGTAAAATCTGAAGTGGCATATAGTTGATTATCTCTAAACTAGAATAGATGACAGGAGACTTTATTTATTGTCATAAACAATGACCCACAGAAGTTTCTGAGCTGCTAGGCTGTCCTTGAGTGAGATGCTTCTCAAGTGATAGTTATCAGGCTTTCCTGGAACAAGAATCTAGAGGTTACAGTTGATCTTCCTTGGTCTTGCTTCCTTGATGGTGATACTTTTATTTCCTTTATCTCTTTTACTATCCCAAGTTCCAGCCCTTGCTAAAGCCCTTGAAATGTCTGCTAAATCACTCCTCTAAGGGTCACAACATAATCAGGATCTGTTTCTCCTCTGCTTGGATTGGAGCATCTTTGCAAGGACTTGCTAGATGATTGGTGGTTTCACGGAGGCTAATTCCCATCTCCCAGAGAGCCTACCTGCCTAAGTATCTGTGCCTGAATGGACCTGACTTCTTCCTTATGCTCTGCAGGTGGGAAAGGGCTGCTGTGCTGCTCTCAAGGCCCTCGGAGCAATTGTCTATATCACAGAAATTGACCCCATCTGTGCTCTGCAGGCCTGGTAAGAACAGCGGTAATACCATTAGGTTCACTCCAGGGACTTTATGTTTCTAAGAGTTTGATTATTGTATTAACCATTCCTTGGAGAAATTTCTCAAAGAAGGAGAAGGCTAAGATTGCTTTATTCCCTGCATTGTAATCATAGGGCACTCATAGAGCTTCTTGGTGTTTTCCCTTCCTGGATGGAACCTTGGGGAGTCTGAAGAGCCCAGTGTGTATAGTTTAGCACAGCTTATTACTACCATTCCAGTGAGGTAGCCCTGGATTTAACTTCAGAGAGACATTTAATTGTCTCATTTTGTGACCAGCTTCTGTCCCACTGCCTCCTTGCTTTTGCTCATAGTGTTCCTTCCTTTTCTTCCAGCATGGATGGGTTCAGGGTGGTAAAGCTGAATGAAGTCATCCGGCAAGTTGATGTCGTAATAACTTGCACAGGTAAGTGTCAGTGCTTTGCTGTACATGGAGGAGTATTAACTCTGAGGTTAAATCTTGAAAATGATCTAATTAACTTTTATATAAAGTAAGTAAGACCTGTGTTGTGTTTAAAAGTCTGAGAACTAGAGTAAGCTATCAGAACCTTAACATATTTTCCTGAACAAAGAGCCTTTTTCCTTGATGGCTTTTTATCCTGTTTGATCTTAAAACCAAAAAACTGAGCCTAAAGAGCTGTTGGGCAACGCACACTTCTTTCCTCACAATGTATACATGCTCTTTAGGGCCAGCAAACCTCTGTCCCATGTTCTAACTGAAAGCTAGTCAGTACCTTTCCCCGCCAGGATCTGTTTCCTCAGCCACTGTCCTTTACTTTTAGGAAATAAGAACGTAGTGACACGGGAGCATTTGGATCGCATGAAAAACAGTTGTATCGTATGCAATATGGGCCACTCAAACACGGAAATTGATGTGGTAAGCCTTCTCTCATTGATTTGTTGCTAGGCCTTTTTTTTGCTTCCTTGCATTATAGCCAGTCAACTGCGCTCTCTTCCTTTCAGACCAGCCTCCGCACTCCGGAGCTGACATGGGAGCGAGTACGTTCTCAGGTGGATCATGTCATCTGGCCAGATGGCAAACGCGTCGTCCTTCTGGCAGAGGTGCACACACAGAAGGGTTCGGGCAGTACAGCACAAACAATATGGTTAGAGCCATCCGGGGAGGGGTGGCAGGGTAAACATATTCGGCCTATGTTTCCCTGAATTCTGTCTTTGGGTAGAGGTATATTTCTCAAATAGTCTGGTCTCCAAATAGAATCACTCAAAAAATATCTACTTTTTACTAAGTAACATACTACTTCCTGACCACAGCTGATTCTTCAGTTTGTCAGACTCAGATGGACTTGCAGAAAATAAGATAAAACCTAGAGTCCTGATTTGGAACTGTAATTCTTCCTCTACTAACTGAGTCTAGAAGGAGTATAAAGTCCTTTCCAGCATTTGTGTGACTTGCATGACATGACAGAGGGATAACACAACTCATACCAGGGCTCTGTTTCAACTTTTTAGGGTCGTCTGCTCAATCTGAGCTGCTCCACAGTTCCCACCTTTGTTCTGTCCATCACAGCTACAACACAGGTATGTGACAAAAGGCCGGCTTAGCCTGCACTAAGATGAGTGGAACTGGGCGTAGATCAGAGTTCCAATGAGAGTGTGCCCTCCTGTGTTCTTATCAACCTGTTTTCTTCAGGTTACAAGTTGTCAAGATTTCGGCTTTCTGAAGTGTAGAAAATAATCATTAGTCAGGCAGAGTCAGTGTTTGTGTCCCTTTGGTTGGCTGTTTTAATTTAGAATATAGTGTTTCAGCTCAATTGTATTTAGTGTCTTCTTTTGTTAGGAACTAAACAAAAGCACCAGTAAATCCTCCCATGTTGTGTGCTGGTGTTTATTACAGTCCAAGTCCTGTGTGCTGTCACTGTGGTAGATCACTTAAATATTTACCCCAAGACCCTGTTAAATCTAGTTCTTTTGTTTTTGTTTTTTAACGTCCCTAAGAAGTGTTTTTGTGTTTTTTGACCCTCTTTTCCCTTCTTAGGCTTTGGCACTGATAGAACTCTATAATGCACCTGAGGGACGATACAAACAAGATGTATACTTGCTTCCTAAGAAAATGGGTGAGTGATAACAGTAGAAACCTATATTGATCCCCAGACTGTTGCATGGTTTGGTAAAATGAATATCGTGAAAAGCATTAGATTTAGAGTCAGGATTCTAATCCCTATTCTAGCACTTAGTGGTTTTTGGACCTCGGGACAAGTTCTAATCTCCATGAGCCTCAGTTTCTTTATCAGTAAAGTGAGAATAATAGTAAATATATTGCAAAATTTTTGTAAGAATTACAGCTAATGAGTAAAGGTGCTTTAGCCAATGGTTTGGGGTAGATGCTCTTATCCTGAGTAGCTTTATGAAGTTTAGTAAACTTACTACCACTGATTACAGCCTGGGACCAAAATGAGAGAAACAAACAAATATAGTTTTTATTGTCCATCTTCTATGAGATATACAAAAAATCTGTCATTCCAGGGGTCAGCTGTGTTGTGTTCACGTGACTTAATACATCATCTTTAGTTCTTTACCTTTCTGAGTATGGCGCCAACCTCCCCTCTCATTGGTCAGCCCAAACCCCTGTCCTCTTAAAGCTAAAAAACTTCTTGCTGTTGTCCCCTTCAGCAGCTTACCTCAGCTTACCTTTGGGTGTTGGCTTTTGGTTTTTAATTCATATTCATAAAGGCAAAAGCCCACGAAGCTTATCTGTGGAAAACTAATACATTTGTGCCGGCTGCCTTAGAAATCCATGATCCTAAGATTTGAGGCCTTTATGGATCTTATCGTAAGTAAATGTTGATGACTTAACTCTTTTGACCTTACTGGTGTCCACTTTGATTCATAATTTGACTATGATCCAGCTAAGGAAGTTGCTGCAGGAAAGTGAGAATAGTACATGGTATGTTGGCCATTGAGGTGAACCCAAAAGCTTTGCCAGAGAAGAATGGGGAGGAACAAGTCGGCCCATTTTGTCCCGCTGGCAGATGGCTTTCTAAGTGCACTCTGGATGTACTGAGAGAAATACCTTAAAGGCAACTTTGAGGGGTTTTTTAAATTAAGCAAATATTCCGAGTCAGATTCTTTCGAAGTTATTCCAAGCCTTGTCCTCTCTCTCAAAGAAGCTTCAGATGAAAATAGGGGGAAGCTATGCCCTGAGAGGCATATTTGAAATGGAGTCTGCCCCCCTGCCGCTTTGTTCTTCCTAGATGAGTACGTTGCCAGCTTGCACCTGCCATCATTTGATGCCCACCTTACAGAGCTGACAGATGACCAAGCAAAATATCTGGGACTCAACAAAAACGGGCCATTCAAACCCAATTATTACAGGTAACTTGGGAGAAAGTAAATGAAAAGCTCTTCTCCCCAATATTAAGCCATGCAGGCTAGCCAGCTTTTTTAAATAGTGTTATAGCTAATTTTGAAGAGTACAAGAACTCTGCCCCACACTAACAAGGTAAACAGAGAAATTGTATATCTAGTAGTAGATGTAAAGAAGTCAGCATTTTCTAAGATTTTGGAGCTTGAGCCTCACCCCCAGAGATTCTAATAGAGTTAGTCTAGAATGGGGCCCCGGCTTATTTTGTAAAACTTCTTCAGATTATTCTAATGTATTGTCAGGGTTGAAAACCACTGATGTATAGTATTAGGGAGCAGGAGATACAGCTAGAGGTGGCATTGCTGGAAATCCTTTGGAAGCACAGGGAGGAACAATCCCTGGGGAATTACTGCAGGCATCCCTGGCCTGGGCAGGGGAAGGACCCTGGAGAGTGTTCTCTGTTTTGGATTCTTTTCTTGGAACGCTCATGTGGAAGACACAAATACTAAACAGTCAATCTCTTTCTTTACAGATACTAATGGACCGTATTACCAAGGACCAGTCCACATGAACCACACAACTCTAAAAGAAATATTTTTTAAGAAAACTTTTATTTTCTTCTTAATCCTTTCCTCTTGATTTTTTTCCCTATAATTTCTTTCTTGTTTTTTCATCTCATTATCCAAGTTCTGCAGACCACACAGGAACTTGCTTCATGGCTCTTTAGATGAAACTGAGATTCAAGGTTTCTCACCCTAGTCACTAAAGAAGGATTTTACTCTCCCAGCCCAGAAAGGTGATTCTTTCTTTACCATTTCTGGGGACTTTATAGTCTTAATTGGGTACCTTATTAACAGGAAATGCTAAGGTACCTTCTATGTGGAACAATCTGCAATGTCTAAATTGCCTTAAAAGAGCCCATTTCTTAGCTGCTGAAATCAGTGCTCTTTCACTTCTTCAGAGGAGCAGGGATGGTACCTACCAGGCAGGTAGGTTATGTATAGGTGGTGCATGTTAATTTCCCCTAGATGTTCCAAGCCCTGTTTCCTGTGTAAAGGTGGTATGTTTGATTCAGAGATGTGTACTAGTGAGTGTCGCTTGTTAAGATCTGGTAGGCCCACTTGGATTTAGTACAGCCCTTCCTCCACTCCCACCAGACCCTCTCATTTTCCAGGTTTTTATCCAGACTGTACTCTATTAAGTTGAATTTTGTCCCCTAGCATTTATTTCTGGGTTTTTCTGTTTGTTTTTGTTTTGTTTGTTTTTTTATTGTTTTTTTAAGTAAGAAAAATGTTTAGTCTTAATACTGAGGAGCCGCTTGAGTGGTTGTTGTCAGTTTATCTTTTGAACCTTTGGAGCTAAAAGTGCAGAGTTGAGTCTAGAGAAATGCAGATCTCAAACTCTGATAATCCCTCTGTTTCTAGCCCATAGTTTATAGCATCAGTGAACTGGGGCCATAACAGTAAATTTTATCAGCTCTGCCCCATCAGCTTGTGCTGAAAGCAAATTTCTTGAGCCATTACTCAGTATACAGCACTGAGCTCTGTCTTTAGGATTTATCCTTTAAGAGCAAGTTTCTAATCAGCTGTGCTTCTGCAATTTAAAATACTTAAAGGGAGGTAGATGTGGATGGGAGGAGGAATGATAAATTGGGTCAGGCTGAGGGAAATTAGCTCTGTATAACTTGTCTGGGACTTTAGTTTTACAGAAGCAGTACCACTTTTGATTGACGCATGTCACAGAAGGTTTATGAACTGAGACCTTAAAGGGCAGTTTGCGCATAGAGAAAATAATCAGTGTGTCCTGGCTCACACTCTGAAAGAATCCTCAGAGATAAGAGAGATGTATTCCCATGCCATGCACCCTGCTTACCAGCATTTCTGCATGGTCAGGTGAGCTTTGTGCTCATGAGCTTTAAGTGTATAATTATCCAGGATTCTAAATTCTCAACTTGTTCTAGCTGGTGATCCTTCAAAGTTGGGTCAGGCAGTAGTGCTAGGTACTAGAAATTTTCATTTCCCTATTGCCATTGATCAGAGAAGACAGACATTAAAAATAGAAATTTAAGAAGGAAAGCTTTCACTCTGTGACTTCCTAGCGGGGTCAGTGATCTTGCCAAAACATTTTTCCCTCTCCTGTTTCTCCGTAACCAGCCCATTCGCACTCCTTGCCAGTGTGACCATGCTTTCTTCTCTGTAGATGCTAATGGTTCAAGCCCTTTTTCCCAAGGCGTTTAACCAGCCAATCAGAACAGCACATCCTTTAGGGGAGGTAACCTGGCCAACAGTGGTATCCATCGTGTGAGTTCTGCTGGAGGGAAGGGGCCCAGGTCCTGCTGCCCTCTGGCCTGCCCCCTGCTCCCATGTCTATTACTGTGTCCATAGGAATACTAGATAAGGGCTCCGTCTCTGTCAAGCCATGTAACAAAGGACACTGTGGGAAAATGTCTGGCATCAGAGGGAGCGTGTAGAGAGCAGCTTGGGAGGAACAAGTTTATTTTGTATGATTTTTAATGAATGCAATATTAATCCTTGCAGATGAGCAATAATCATTAAAGTCAATTAAAATGATAAGACCTTATTGGAATCCTGTGTCATTCCTGGTTGAACAGCAAAACTTTCGTTAAAACCTGTTTTCTAAGGAGGGACAAGTCAGGGGTCAGTTAGCAGTATCTAGGAGAGATTTGTTTAGGACCTAATATGTAGAAGAACAGGCTGGATGCAGAGTTCTTCAGTAATATCTTAAAATTTTGTATGCCTGCTCTGTGCTGAGCATTGGGCCTGGACACTTTCACTCTGACTCCCTTCCAGGAGCAGACTTGCTACCTAAAATTCAGGGCTCCTCACTTATACAGTCCCCTTATAAGACCCTGTACCTAATTCTTTTCCTTAAAAAATGCCTCCAAAGTTATGTAAGCTTCAGCCCCCCCATACCTGTATCCATCTCTGAAGTTGTCTCCATGTGTTCTGATTTAACAATGTATCTGTTAATATTGTTCAGAAGTAATACCTTTTCTATTTTGTTAAATTGGTCCCAAACAATGTTGATGTTTTCAGTGCAATTCTGTGAGGTTTTATCCATGCACATAAATCCAAATTTAAGACAAACTTCACATTGCCTAATCAGAGATTTAACCTTTTTTTTTTTAACTGTTTCCTGAATCTGATAACTTTATAGTTATAAAAAGTTAATCTATTATGATGGGGAAATATCTTGAAGTTAAATATTTGAATATAAAGAATTTAAATGAACTGTTTACCCTATAGTTTTATAAATTTTTCAAGGTGTTTTTTATTGCCTACCACGTGCTAGGATCTGTTTTAGGTATTTGGGATACATCAACGAAAACCAAGATCTCTTCCTTTGTGGAATTTACATAAAACCTCAACAAGACTCAGCCTTCCCCTTCCCCTTTTTCCTTTACCCACAATTCCACCATTAGATGGGGCAGGCATCCACATGGGTTCCCAGCCTGGTGTGTGTGGGTAGGAGCTGGGGGTGTGGCCTAGTGCTGGAAGTCATCCTACACTTGGGATGGGAAGGGCATCCACGCAGGGGAGGGATGGCAATGGTGGATTGGGTAGGAACAGGGAACTTGATTAAATAAGCAGAAATATTAAGGATAACGGAAGCCAGCTTTCTCATTTTTAGAGGAGATGTTACACATCAGAAAGGGAAAAGACTAGAATAAACTCTGGTATTGGGTTTGAATATAGGGGGTATTGGGTTTTGGTGTGAACTCATGAATTTCAACATAAAGAAATATAGGGGAGCACTGTCCACTAAGTGAGCCGTGGAGCAGCAGTTCCCCTCTTGCTCCAGTGCAGTGCATACACCTAGCATCCAGATTCAGGCACTACATTCTCCACTTAAAGGAGCCAGGAGTCTTTGGAGAAATGGCGGATTCCATGGCCGGGCAGGAAAAGTACGAGACGAGCAAGAAAGCAAGGAAGTACTCAAAACAATAATCGCATGTCAAAAGGACACAGAACCCAGCCTTAAGGGACTTACCGGGCAAATCTGGAACAATCTGAGCATCCAAATAATGGCTTATAAATGACTGAATAAAAGAGAAAACTATGAGTCTATACTGATATGAATGAATGAATAGTTTAATGAAGAATGGGATATGTAAGTAATTTCAAAGTACCTCTCCATAAAATATTTTTTAAGTACAATGGGAAAAAGAGGAGTTTTAAAATGGAGAAGCCTGGCAGAGTTCACCTTAAGTGAACAAAATGGGAGAAATCTGGGTCTTCCACCACTTGATAGGACGCATTGAGAAGAACACAGCATCCCTTCCGTGATATTTCTGCCAAAGATGCAAAACCTGAATGTAATCATGAGGAAGTATAAGGTAAATCCAAATTGAAAATTGTTATTTTACAAAATAACAGGCCTATAATCTTCAAAAGTGCCAAGGCTACCAAGGTCAAAGAATAACCAAAGAACTGAAGACACATAAATTAACTGAACGAACTGAAGTGGATCATTTTGCTATCAAGAACGTTATTAGAACAGTTGCTGAAACAAGTCTGAGGACTGTGTGGTAGTAACATCAGTGTTAATTTCCTGATGAAGTATTAGGGGGTGATGGGTCATCAGGTCAACGACTCTCAGATGGGTCAGGAGAAGATTATCTGTAATGTACTAACGTTTTTGTAAGTTTGATTATTGCAAAGATTTAAAAAAAAATTTTTAATGATAGTTCCAAAACAAAAAAATCAGACTTTGGCTTTATCGATTTAGAAAATTTTAAAAATCTCCATTTAGGAACGTCTTAGACCAGATAGTAATAATAAAGGTCTTAAGCCTTCTGGGTTAGCAAAGGAAAAGAAAGCAACAGAAAAACAATATTTTACACGCCTGCACAAAACAAAGTATTTCATTTGACAAGCTCAGTGAAAGTAATACGTAGACCTGGATGGTTCAACAGGAAGGTGGGGATAAGGGGTGCGGCCTCACTCCAAAGTGCTCCCTGAACAGAATCTTACCTGCCAAATAACTTCTGAATGTGGGAAATTCCAGAGAAGTCTGAATTTTAAAAGAATGTACAATAAGAATTGACATCACTGCTTAACTGGTTGTGAAACCCTGAGTTAGGGCAGGCATCAGCAAACTATAGCCCTCCCATTGTTACCAAGCCCAAGCTCTACTCGCCACATGACAGGCCAGTAAATTGAGAGACAAGGTGTTAAGGCAAGGAATAGAGACTTTATTTGGAAATCCAGCAGACCGAGAAGATGGCGGACTAGGGTACCCAAAAAACCATCTTCTCGGGGTCTCAGTGCCAGTTTCTTTTGTAGAACAGAGCGGGAGGAGGTGAGGAAGTAAAGTAAAAAGACCATTTATCTTGCAAAGTAGGAGGGGATGGGGACTTCCTGGTGGTCCAGTGGTAAAGAATCCACCTTACAATGCAAGGGACTCAGGTTCAATCCCTGCTCGGGGAACTAAGATCCCACATGCTGCAGGGCAACTAAGCCTGTGCGCCACAACTACTGAGCTCACGTGCCTCAACTAGAGAGCCTGTGTGCCACAAACTATAGAGCCCACACACTCTGGAGCCTGTGTGCCACAACTAGAGAGAAGCCCACGTGCCGCAACAAAGACCTGACACAGCCAAAAATAAATAAATAAATAAATCTTTTTTAAAAAAACAAAAAATAGGAGGGGATGTGTTAATTTCTTTTCTGCAGCCATTCACAGGTGGGCAGGGTCAATGTCTCTCTGTGAGCTGAACAAAAGCCTTTTAGTTTAACAGGCAGAGGGGCAGGGTTCCCTGTGGCAGGCCATTATGTACGCTTACAGCTATAGACTGTAATTTGATTACAATATCAAAAGCAAAAAAAAGCAAAGCTTAAAGTAAAAGAAACAGATCCAACATGGAGTCAGAATTGGCTCTTCCCTGTTACACCATGAGCCAAATCTGGCCCACTGCCTGTGTTTGCACATCTCACAAGCTAAGAATAGTTTTTACATTTTAAAATGGTTTTTAAAAATCATGACTAATATTTGTGACTTGTGAAAATTACATGAAATTTAAATTTCAGTGTCCATAAATGAAGTTTTGTACACAAGCCACCCTGATTCATTTATGTAATGTCTATGACTGCTTGCATTCCACAATGGCAGAGTTGAGTAGGTGCAACCAAATGGCCCACAAAGTCCAAACTGGCCCTTAACAGAAAAAGTTTGCTGACCCCAGGCATAAAGGTTGTGTTAGGTATAAAGGGAAAGGTGTCCAAAGGCATTTGATTTGCATTCTATTAGGTAAGAAAAGAAAGTCTCAGAGAAGAAAGTGAGAATGAAAGCATTGGAAAGCAAAAAATATCAAAGAGTATTCTAGTCTAAGTAGCACATGCTAAATCCACCTGCATCCTGGCTAGGAGTAGGAGTCACTCTGGGATTAGGAAACCTCAGCAAACTGATAAAGCAATTTTTAAATATTTTAAAATTTATGATTCCAATTTAGAGTCTATAATCAATTTAGACTTAGTAATCAATTTTAAGTTACAATCAGTTTTTTGTATATATACTGTATTGGAAGCTCTACGCTATTGGAACTTTTTATGGCATTTTGTTTATTTGTTTTATTCTGGTTTTGTTTGTTCTCCACTGCAACCACCAGATGGCGAGTTTTCTCACAATGGTTGTCACACAGGGTCTCTGGCCAACAAAGGATAATAAAATATAGGTTCACACTCCCTTCTCTGAAACCCCTGTGTTTTGAAATTGAGAATATTTCAGATTTTTAGGAAATACACAAATATACAATTTATTATGTTACACCTGTTCTGGGGCTATGGAGCAGCATTCCATAATCAAACATGTTGATATTTCGTAAGTTTATTAATACAGAATAAGGGATAAATACAGACTAACAATAGCCTCCTGTCAGATCAGGTTTTGCTGCCAAGTTAATTTGTGCCAAACTTCAGGGGAAGACTTTTTGATTTTTAGTATTCTTTTAATTTTGGAGTTGTAGATAAAGGTTTGTAGCTCTAGAATAACAGTGTTTGCTGTGTAAGTGGTTTCATTTTAAATGCTTTACACAATTAGCATACTTGAGATCACCTCACAATAACCCCATGGGATAGGTACGACCTTTATCACCATTTTATGGATAGGGAAATTGAGACAGTGAAGTGAAGTAACTTGCCCAAGAGTATACAACTCCTAAATTGGTGGAGCTGAAATTAACCCAGGCAGTCTGGCTCCAGGGTTCATGCTTGACTCTAGGTACTACCAATTCTAGGAAACAGCCCCAAACCAGGATTCTAGTATCAGAGTCATATGCTGGGCTGGTTAAAAATAGAGATTCCTAGATTCTGTCTCAGACCTACTGAAACAAACTCTCAGGGCTATAAGGAAGTCAAATCTCTCTCCAGAGTCACAGCGCAATTGATAGGTAGAGCTAGGATTTGACCCTGGTCTTTCTGGCTTCCTGTGGCCCTTCTCTGGAGTCACCGTGGGACTCCCCAAGGGTACTTTCAGGCAGTAATCCCCTGGTACTCATATCTCAGCAGAAGAAACTTAACATGGGCATGAAGACCCAAACTGCAGGTGCCATGACTTCCCTAATACTTCCTGAATGCAAGCCCCGAACACCTAAGGAACCTGCTGCGTCCTAGTGCACCAGCCTCTGCTGCTCGAGGCTAGAGCCAAATTGGGGCAGAGTTACCTACTCTTGGGGCCCCAAAGATTCTCTGATGAGCAATTGGGCCCTTGTGCTCTGGTTGTTTTTAAATCACGAAAGTTACCACACATTTCATTACTGATTCCTCTATTTCAGCGCTTAAACGCCAAACAAAATGCCCTTCTCTTCAATGATTCTCTTGCCTTTGTATTTCTATCTGGGCAAATTACTTCCCAAGGGCCATTTAGAAGTGTTTTTTAGTCAGTGGAAGTGTAATTCGGAGCTGAAGGTCAACTGAGCGAAGCCTTCTCTGAGATGCACTAGCTCTCACTGCTTGCTTTTATGCAAATTTGTCAACAGAGGTGATTGGTTTGTGTAAACTTGTTTTCAAGGAAAGACGAATTTATCTCAAGTCTAATGGTAAGATATGAGAAGGAGAAACTCTCACACATACAATGGGGAGCAAACCAGCACTTGCGGCTTTTTCCTGTCTGTGCAATGGGTTTCCTAATGTCCAGCAAACAAGCTCTCTGCTCTTTTCTAATTTTCCTCTCAAAATCAGATGAAACAGGGACTTCCCTGCTGGTCCAGTAGCTAAGACTCCGCGCTCCCAATGCAGGACGTCTGGGTTTGATCCCTGGTCAGGGAACTAGATCCCACATGCCGCAAGTAAGAGTTCACATGCTGCAACTAAAGATCCCACATGCCACAACTAAAAGATCCCACATGCTGCAACTAAGACCTGGCACAGCCAAATAAATAAATTTTAAAAATTAAAAATAATAAAAGCACCTTTAAAAATCAGATGAAAATATCACTAAATAATATGAAAATGAAGATGCTGCCACCCCTACCATTTCTTCCCAGAAATATTTATAATATTTATATTCAACTGATTTTTTAATTGAAGTCTTCCTTTTTCATTGTGGAAAAATACACATAACAAAGTTTACCATCTTAACCATTTTTAAGTGCACAGTTCAGTGGTACATATATTCACATTGTTGTGGAACCATCACCAGCATTCATACCCATAACTCTTCATCCTGTGAAACTGAAACTCTGTACCTATTAGACAATAACTCCCCATCCCCGCCTCTCCCCAGCCCCTGGAAACCACCATTATACTTCTGTCTCTAAGAATTCGACTTCTCTAAGTACCTCATATAAGTGTAATAATACGTATTTGCCTTTTTGTGATTGGCTTATTTCACTTATAATGTCTTCAAGGTTCATCCATGTAGTAACATGTATCAGAATTTTCTTCCTTTTTTAAAAAAATTTATTTATCTTATTTATTTATTTTTGGCTGCATTGGGTCTTCGTTGTTGCGCGCGGGCTTTCTCTAGTTGCGGCGAGCGGGGGCTACTCTTCGTTGCAGTGCACAGGCTTCTCATTGAGGTGGCTTCTCTTGTTGCAGAACACAGGCTCTGGCGTGCGGGCTTCCGTAGTTGTGGCACACGGGCTCAGTAGTTGTGGCTCACGGACTCTAGAGCACAAGCTCAGTAGTTGTGGCGCACGGGCTTAGTTGCTCCACGGCAACTAAGATGTGGGATCTTAGTTGTGATCCCACAACTAAGATGTGGGATCTTCCCGGACCAGGGCTCGAACCCGTGTCCCCTGCATTGGCAGGTGGATTCTTAACCACTGCACCACCAGGGAAGCCCAGAGTTTCCTTCCTTTTTAAGACTGAATACTATCCCATTGTATGTATGTACCATATTTTGCTCATGCATACACCACAATTTACCTTCCAAGTTTTCCCCTGGAAGTTGTAAGCGTTCAACAGACTCCAGAGTTCCAAAATAATTACAACAGACTATTCTGCCAGTTGTTGCAAATGTTGTCTAGAGCCAGATTCCTGGGGCTTCCTACTCCACTGTATCTTCCCAGAATCCTCTCCCACAATCCCTACCATTTTACCACGTAAATATCATTTGAATATGTTCTACCATCTCCCCCCTTCCCAAGTCAAGCCTCCAGAGAAGACCACAGCCTTGGCCAATAGCTTGACTGTAACTTCAGGAGAGGCCTTGACAAAGACTCTCCACTTAACCAAACTCTAGTCAGGCTCTCTGACCCTTCTTCTTGTCTAGGTCTTGGCCTTGGCCCCCATCCTTGCTGGGCCTGCATAGCCCAGTTGTAGCAAGAATCCCCTTACCCTTGATATCTCAACATATTCCTCATCCCCTACCCATGATATCTGATCATCCTGGCCTGCCTTCAGCAAGAATCCCATTAAGTCAGCTTAGCAAGAATCTCCCCACCCTTGATGTTTCCTCTTAAGAAATTTTTCATCCACTGACCCCGTCATTCCACTTGTTGGCTACAAATTTCCAGCTGTCTCTGTCGTATTTGGAGTTGAGCCCAATCTCTCTCATCTATTGCGGTAGCATTGACACCTATCACAATTGTCCTGGATAAAGTCTTCCTTGCCATTTTAACAAGTGTCAGAATAATTTTTTCTTTAACAGCCTTGAGCTAGAGGCACCCAGCTAAGCCATCCCCAGATTCTTGGCCCATAGAAACTATGAGATGATAAATGTTTGGGTTTTTTTTTTTAAAAAAAAGTTCCAAGTGTTTTTATCTTTTTATTATTTATTGATTTATTTATTGGCTGCGTTGGGTCTTCATTGCTGCGTGTGGGCTTCCTCCAGTTGTAGAGAGCAGGGGCTATTCTTCATTGTGGTGCGTGGGCTTCTCAGAGCTCAGTCTCAGTAGTTGTGGCGCGTGGGCTTTGCTGCTCCACGACATGTGGGATCCTCCGGGACCAGGGCCCAAACCCGTGTCCCCTGCATTGGCAGGCAGGTTCTTAAGCACTGCGCCACCAGGGAAGTCCTAATAAATGTTCGTTTTTTTAATCCTCTAAGTATTAGGGTAATTTGCTCCACAAACTAGAAACAAATGCATGATGTA
The DNA here is from genome assembly GCF_005190385.1 of Monodon monoceros. NCBI lineage: Eukaryota > Metazoa > Chordata > Mammalia > Artiodactyla > Monodontidae > Monodon > Monodon monoceros. The sequence goes on along the minus strand of NW_021703774.1, from coordinate 84,891,489 downwards.
TCCTGGATACGCACTGCTCATAGTATCCAGGGCTGGGGCTCTCATTCTTCTACTGCCAGGAAAGCTGGATGCTGGTAGCTCGCAGCTAAGTCCTTCTCCAGTTATTGCCCTTGGTAAAGAAAGCTACCATGTATAAAGATATGCATGCCCCTTCCCTAGGGACAGTCTACCATCCATGGTTCTGTCCGTGCAGGTATATAAAGGCCTGGCCCCTTAGCCTCCAGTGTGGGACAACTCTGAGGGATCATCTCAGTTCTAGAGTGCCCTGAAGGACACACTGAGACCTCTGTTGCAGCTGTGTCACAGTTCAACTTCTCCCTCCGCCCAATCCTGTTTCTTTCGCCTCCTGGTAGGTGTTATTACCAGGAGCACAGGGACGGTCTCCAAAACATCTCTGAACTGCATATCTCTGACTGAGAGCCTGCTTTCTGGGGACCCTGACCCAAGACACTATGTGACCTGGAGCAAATACTTTAACTCTTATGTGCCTTGGTTTCTTCATCTCCAAATGGGAGAAATACCAGTGGCCATCCTATAGGGTTGTTGTAAGAATTCAATGAGTTTAAGTCCTTGGCATTGTTCCTGCCATACAGTAAGCACACATAAATATGTGTGCATGCTATCATTATTACTATCTGTACAAAGATATTCCAGGCTTCTCCTTCCCCCGCCCCTGCTGTCACCCTCAGAAAACCAGCAGGTGCAAAGGTTGTGAGGTAGTAGCAAGCTTGGCATGTTAGGGAGATAGGATGGAGGGCATGAGGCTAAAGGAGAAGAGTGGTAGGAGGTGAGGTCAGAGAAGAAGGCAGATCCCTGTTGGCCCCATGTGGGCCTTGCATGTTAGGATAAAGAGTTAGGATTTAAATCTAAGTGAGGTGGGAAACCATGGCAGATTGAGAGCAAGTGAGTGACACGAGTTGGTCCGTGGCTCTAAAAGCTCTGGCTTCAGGGATAATCAGTTATAGGGCAGCAGGAGGGTAAGTGAGGAAGGCTAGCGTGACAATGATCATGAATAGGGAGCTCCAGGATATGTTTTGGTAGGAGAGTCATGAGTGGACTAGATGTGAGAGGTGAAGAAGAGAGGAATTAAGGATGTCTCCTTGGGGACTTCCCTGGTGGTGCAGTGGGTAAGAATCTGCCTGCCAATGCAGGGGACACGGGTTCAATCCCTGGTTCGGGAAGATCCCACATGCAGCGGAGCAACTAAGCCCATGTGCCACAACTACTGAGCCTGTGTGCCACAAGTACTGAGCCTGCGTGCCACAACTACTGAGCCCGTGTGCCACAACTACTGAGCCTGTGTGCCACAACTACTGAAGCCCACTTGCCTAGAGCCCATGCTCGGCAATAAAAGAAGTCACCGCCCACAACCACAACGTTGTGAGAAGCCCACACACTGCGACGAAGAGTAGCCCCTGCTGGCCGCAGCTAGAGAAAGCCTGCGTGCAACAACGAAGACCCAACGTAGCCAAAAATTAAATAATTAATTAAAAAAAAAAAGATGTCTCCTTGGTTTTGGCTTGAGAAAAAAATGGGTGGTTGGTAATACCATTGATTTAGATAAGGAAAAGCAGGAGAACAACAGGCTTGGGGCAAGAAAGGGAGAATCCAGAGTTCTGTTTGTAACATGTTAAGTTTGAAATGCTAATGGACATCCAAGTGAGATGTCAAATCAGCCCTTTGATGTATGTTTGGATCCTCTTCTGACCAAGCCATACTGTATGTAGGAGGCTAGGAGATTATAAATTAACCTGACCTGAGACAGAGTTAGGCTAACTGATTCCTTTGGAAGACAGGATTAATATTATTTGCCTTATTTATTAATTTACTAACTAACTAAAACATTATTAATCTTGTCCTCTTCTCATAGCCATTAATGAAGAGAACTCCACGTGGCACTGCAAATAGAGGTTGAGACCTGGCCCGTAGATGCTCCAGGGGTCATGACTTTAACATTGAGCACTTCAGTGACTAGCAATATCTTGGCCAGAGCTAAGATGGAGATTGCCAGAAATAGGCTCACTTTGCCTCCCATCATGCATTTAGGAGTGGATGGATGTGAAGCATCTTGCCCAGTACCTGACACCCTGTAGACACACAGTATATGCCAGTTTCCTTCTACAGAGCCCAGCTGGAAAAACTACCATGTTTTTGTTTTGTTTTTTTCTCCAAACTTGTAATGCATTTATTTATGAATTAGATACATATAATTTTATGTACTCCATGTAACATAAATAAAATTAGGATCTGAAACAATAAGGTTAAAAATAAACATTCTAAAATTTTATTTTTACATCTTCAATGGCTTTTCTTGCACAGCCCACTTGAATCCTGCTCTAAGGGAACCTAACAAAACAAGCAAAAAAATGATGAAAAGGAAATTAAAAAACACCACTGATGGGGAAATAAAAGTGGAAAGCGTTGAAAAATTTATTAAAACTACACCTCAAATGGAAATGAACTGAGGCCAACCACAAATAATTCTTGAAGTCACTTCTGGAAAGTTTTTCTCTGAAAATGAATTTTGAGTATTTTCACTGTGATGAAAGAAAAATGAAAATGTTGGTTCTACACATTTCAGGTAACCTATGTTTTTGCTTTTATCTTCAAATTGTCCTCTTTTATGTTAATATTATAAGCCATTAAAAATCCTCTTAAATGTTTGTAAGACATAAATTCTCTCTAAAATTTTAGAGATTTTAGAAAAGCCATGTAAAATGGGTCCTATTTTCCATTTTTCTTACTACAAAATTTGAGTTATTATCACAAAATTAAAGATGTTTGCAGGAGGGGGATAGGTTGCATGCCAAATGCTTTAATGGTGAGAGTACTTAGAAAGTACACTCAGAAGTTCTCAAGTCATTCATTTTCAATATATTTTCCAAGCATAAAATTTTTCCTCCAATTTCACATTTTTGGTTCTATTCTGGAAAAGTACTTATGTCACCTTCCTTTTACAATATATTTAAAATACAAAGAGATAATTAGCTATAATTTGTTATTGAAAATTAGTCCATACAACTTATTAAAATGAGAAAGATTTTTATCAAATTAGTATGCTGAAGACAAAAAGTTTGTGTGGAAGAATTAAAAATGCTGAAAACTTTTATTAACAAAAATTCACTCTGATGACTACATCATTAAAGAGATAAGACTTACTAGGATAACGGCTTAGCATTACAGGTAGAACATCATTTTATTAAAAATAAGTCAAGAGACCTCCCTGGTGGCGCAGTGGTTAGGAATCCGCTTGCCAAGGCAGGGGACAACAGGTTCGAGCCCTGGTCCAGGAAAATCCCACAGCCGCGAAGCAGCTAAGCCCGTGCACCACAACTACTGAGCCTGCGCTCTCAAGTCCGTGAGCCACAAATACTGAGCCTACGTGCCACAACTAGTGAAGCCCATGCGTGTAGACCCCATGCTCCACAACAAGAGAAGCCACCGCAGTGAGAAGCCCACGCACTGCAATGAAGAGTAGCCCCTGCTCACCACAACTAGAAAAAGCCTGCGCGCAGCAAGGAAGACCCAACGCAGCCAAAAATAAATAAATAAAATAAATTAAAAAAAAAAAAAAAGTCAAAAAAGGGGAAGTTTGCCACAAATCTTACAAAATTTTCATTATCAATATAAAAATTCAAAAACTGATTTAAAATATACTAAGTTGCCAATAGAAAAATAGGCAATGAATATAGACAAGTCATAGAAGATAGTAGGTGACTAATAAACATATATTCCAAGTTTAATATTAAGAAAAATCCAAGAAGTGGAAACCAAAAATATTGGCATGGTATGAAAAGGCACTCACGTGCTGCTCATGGAAATGTAAATTGGGGTCACTTTTCTGGAAAAAAATTTGGCAATATGCTTTGATCTAATAATTTCATTAGGAAATTATTTCAAAATTCAGAGAAAGATTTGTGTAGGAAAATGACATGACATTATTTTCTTTCTGCACAGAAAAATACTGGATAAAAGTGTTCTTTATGTTAACAGCAGTTGTCTCTGGGTGGTAGATGTTTACTTTCTTCTTTATAACAAGCAAATTAACTTTAGTCCAAAAAAAACTAAAGTTACTTTTTAGAATTCCTTTAAACAAATATCACCCAGCTCTTTTTATAGAAACAAATAATAAGTGTTTGCTATTTCTAGTCCAAATGGACAGGGCTCCTATTTTAATTCTGGATTTTTACCTCCCACTCACCAAAAACCCCCCATAGGAGCACAACCAGAAAGGCCCTCTAGTCAGAGAGAGATCTAAGTTCAAATCCTAGAAACACCATTTATGGCTGTGTTACTTTGGGCAACTTTTCTAAATCTCAGTGCATTCTTAAATAAGACTACACAATTTTAGAGATTACGATAGCTCCAATACCACAGAGGGCAGCTCAGAAAGTGTATAAAGATGAAGGTGCAATTTTGCAGGGAGGGAATAGGCTGGGACTATAAAATGAAATTATGAGAATACAGTTTGGGAATCATCCCAAAGAGAGTCATGGGGACATAGGATCTGACATGATAAGCATGAGACTAAAAGAGTAAGTTTTTCTTCATTCTTCTGTACTGAACACTTCCTGTGTGTTGTACACTAGGGACACAGCAGTGAACAGGATAAGCAGCAAACAGTATAAACAAGATCCCGGATTCCTGACCACACATTCTATGATGTCAGGGATGGAGGGTAAGTTGGGGGTGGAAGCCAGGCAGAAATAGACAAATCCAATTAGTGGTATGTGCCATAAATTTAAAAAGGTAATAAGATAGATGGGGGAGGGGTCCTTTTTAAATAGGGTGGTCAGGGAAGGCTCCCTGCAAAAGGTGAGCTGAGACTTGAAGGAAGAGGAGCCATGGAAGATCTTGGGTCTGAGGGCAGAGCAAGTGCAAAGGCAAAGATGGGAACAAACCTGACAGTGTTCACAGACAGCAAGAAGGCCACTGTACAAGGAGATGAGACTGAAGTTAGGAGGGTCAGATTTTATGGGGCTGTATGATGAAAAGGAGTTTGGATTTTATTTTCATTGTGATAAGAACCCATCGATATTTTCAGCAGAGTAGCATGATCTGGTCGCGTTTTAAAAATTACTTCGGGGAGGTCCCTGATCGTCTAGTGGTTAGGATTCAGTGCTTTCACTGCAGAGGCCCAGGTTCAATCCCTGGGCAGAGAACTGAGATCCCGCAAGCTGTGCGGCACAGCCAAAATAAGAAAATAAACATAAAAATTACTTTGACTGGTCTGTGGTGAGAGAATTCTAGTAACACGTTGCTACATACCTTGAACTAGTTAGGGGTGATAGCACTAGAGGTGGCAGAATCAAGCAGAATTCCCACAGAGGTTGATTTCAGCTCTTTCTTTCAAACTAAGCATAAAGGTCTCTTGTAAAACCGTCCGTGGTTCTCCCAGCTCCACTGTGCCACCACTGAACTTCATACACAATCCTAACCAAGTACTGCAATCATGTATTTACATAGCTGTCCTTCCTGATGGACACATTCTAGGAATGGAGGCAGGAAGCATGTCTTATTTATCTTTGATATACCTAGCCAAGTGCCTGGCACATAAAGAGTACTCCTTTAACATCTGCTGATTGCAGTAGCGAACAAATACATTTAAAACATTTGAAGCCATTTGTATTAGTCTCCTAGGGCTGCTGTAACAAAGTACCACCAGCTGGGTGGCTTAAAACAACAGATATTTATTCTCTCTCAGTTCTGGAGACTAGAAGTCCAAAATCAAGGTGTCGGCAGGGCTGTGCTCCTTTGGCGGTACGCGAGCCTCTCACCGTTGCGTCCTCTCCCGTTGCGGAGCACAGGATCCGGACGCGCAGTCTCAGTGGCCATGGCCCACGGGCCCAGCCGCTCCACGGCATGTGAGATCTTCCCGGACCAGGGCACGAACCCATGTCCCCTGCATCGACAGGCGGACTCTCAACCACTGCGCCACCAGGGAAGCTCTGGCATTTACTTCTTGATAAGTTTGAACAAGTGAGAACAACTGGAAACAACCCATGTGTCTATCAACAGGTAACTGGATAAACAATGGAATACTATTTCTGTACTATTTTTAAAATAAATTTATTTATTCTATTTTTGCCTATGTTGGGTGATAGAACTTGTGGTAGTCAGTCTTAGAACTTGACCAAAGCTTCTAAGCTTTTGGTCAGCCTTAGAACTTCACCAAACTGTGGTCACTGAAACCAGATGTCAGGTGTTGGGCTGCGTGGGATTTGCTGGTGTTATCTAAAAAGCCTCTCAGCATTGGTCCTTTTCCTGCAAATTCCTTAGTTTTTCCTATCAGCTTGACCCAGCCCAGCTTGGATGAAATGCTAATTTATAAAGTGTATTATTGGATTTGAGAAGGAACAGGGGCAAAAGATAGGAAGATAGGTAGGAGGAAGTGCCGGCAAAACAGCTTTGGGCTTATTCATTATTTTGCCGCAAAGACTTTTAAAGCACCTACTAGGTGGAACCTTGGCAGAAATCACGCAAAAGTTGCATCACAATGACTTTACAAGAATTGAGCAGGGGGTGTGGAGCAGCCAAAATGTAGTTCTGGAGAGACAAAGATGAATAAAATACCTTTAAGGATTTCACAACATAGTGACAGGTAATTATTACACATCACCTCTAAGATGTCAAATGGGCATCTCAAACATGACATGTCCAAAACAGACATCTTGATCTTCCCCCTAAACCCATTTTTCTTTCTCCCAGACTTTTCCGTTTTAATAAGCAATACAACCACCCACCCAGTGCTCAAGCCAAAAATCTAGGACTCATCCTTTATTCCTTTCTATCCTGCTGATAGGATTCCAGTCTTTCAGCAAATCCTGTTGAATCTACCTACACAATATAGAAATACCATATCAACCCAATGATCTGCCCCGGTGTAAACCACCATCATTTCCACCTATACAGTCTCTTAACCTGTCTACCCTCACCTATTCTTGCACCTACTCTCCCAATCCCTTCTCCAAAAGCAGCCAGTTTGGTCTTTTAAACATCAGACCATTACACCTGCCTGGTTAACAACTTTTGCTGGTTGGCCATTTCACTTAGAATAAAATCCAAACTCCGATCCATGCCTTTCAAGCCTCTATATTTAACTGGCCCCTGCATTTACATGGCCCTCATCTCCTACTATTCTTCCCCTGGCTCACTCAGTTTCTGCCACGGCACGTGGGAGCTCCTGCAGTTAGCTGCTCCTTCTGCCTGTGTTGCTTCCATGGATCTTGGTGTGGCCCTCCCTGACTTCTTTGAGAGCTCACTGAAAATCGCACTCTCAGGCCTGCCTTCCCTGAGCAGCCTATCTAATATAGCCCTGCCGCACCTCCCCCACCCCATCACTGTCACCTTCCAATCCCTTACACTTCTTTTCATTTCTTCTCAGCACTTATTTGTCTAACTGTGACCGCATTGTCTGTCTCTCCCACTAGGCTCTATGTTATGTACCATTAGTGCAGGAACTTGATTTTGTCCCCTATTCGATCGCACTGCCTGGAGCCTAGGAGGCATTCATTAAATGTTTGTTGAATGAATGATTAATTAATGTTAAAACTGTAATTGTTTCATTGATTTACTTATTTGTTTCCCATATCGCCCCCCGTGAAGACTGGGATCGTGTCCATTTTGTTCACTACAATACCCCCAACCTTTGGACAGGGCTGCAAAAGTGACAAGTGCAAAGCGATGTTAAAGGAAGGGGAGGGGCACTAAACTGACTGAAGGGGCTAAGGGAACCTTCACAGATAAAACGACCTCTAAACTGGAAAACAGGGTAGAAACTAAAAAGACGTAGAAGGACTAGATTTCAAACAGAAGAAATCTCGCGAGGTGTTGGGCAGCCAAGATGGCTCTGCCACTTGCCGCCACACTTAATATGGCGACCAGGGAGCGTTCCAGGAGGAAGTCACGCGAGAGTTGCATCACCTCTACAGTCTGTGAATTGAGCCGGGGGTGTGGAGCAGCCAAGATGGAGCCGGCGGTCGGCAGTCCTGGCCTGCTGATCATGAACAACAAGCAGCCCCAGCCGCCGCCACCTCCGCCGCCCGCCACGGCGCAGCCTCCAACTGGGGCACCGCGGACCGCCGGGAGCCTCGTGCCCGGGGTCAAAGCCCGAGAGTTCAACCGCAACCAGCGCAAAGACTCGGAGGTCAGGAGCTTCGGGGGGCGAGGCTAACACCAGGCAGGCGGCGGCAGGGGTCCGGGCCCGGGGCCACTTTCGGGTCCAGGCTGGGTTTCCCGGAGGGTTCGGCAGGGGAGTTGTCATTTACAGCGAAAGGTGCAGGAAGCAAGGCTGGCATTCCCCGAGGCCGGAGGCGTGAAGGCGGGGTCCCCGCCCAGAGCTTCGCAGACCGGGAGAACCTCCCCGAGCCGGTGTCGGTTCGTTTGCTCCTCTGCGGCCGGGGCTGTGAGCGCGACCTCCGGGTCCCAGCCCCTCGGGAATCCACCCCCTGCCTCAGTTCGGGGTGAAGAGTCAGTGGTCTGCGTGCGCTCCAGAGGGCGGGGCGGCTGTACCCCCAGACCCCCTAGTCATCTCCGGCTTCTGGTCGCGTGGGTTCCGCGGCGGACGGCGTGTGTGGGCAGGGAAGGGACTGGCGAGGGTTGGGAAGGCACCTGGAAGACTGACGGAGCTAATTAGCACTGATAGTATACACTGTGCGCCTCGAGGTTGCGAGAGTAGGAGGGGGAGCAGTCCTGTTCACTCTGACCTTAACCACTGCAGGTTCAGGCCGCGGTTTGACAGTGCCCGGTGGTTGGTGTGCCCAGTGCGCCCGATGCTGAACTGTTAAAAGATTAGAAATATATATTTAAACATGCGTTAGAGCTCAGCATCCCTCTTCTCTTGCTAGTGGGCTGTTCCTCCCATTCCGGAGACACAGTAGTCTGGAGCTGACTAGTCACCTCACCCCGAGTTAAAGAATTACTCCCACTGCCTCCGTTGTAGAATTCATGAATGAAGACACGCACGTCGTAGCGCTTTAGGGCTTCTTAATCACCTTGTTCCCAGAGCACTTACTGTGAGGTTTTCTTCACCTGAGAGGACACCGAGGCTGATTAGCGGTCAGGTGCTTATTGATGAGAGGGAATTCCTCATTGTCCCGCCATAATGTACCAGGTCATACCAAAGAGTGGTGATGCTACCTTTAGACATGTGAAATCAGTTCCTCTCAAGCTTTTGGGTTTTGTTGGCAAGAGCAAACCTCTGATAAAACATCAAAATTTAGCAAGTTACAATCAGGTACACTTTGAGCTTGAAGTGAATTACTTGAAAAAGCAATGAAACTGACGTTTTAGTAGCCCTTGCATGGTGGGCTTATTGCACATCAGTGGCGACTTCTTAATAATTTTTCAAGTATGGAGGATTATGAAAGTGGTAGGGGTGAATCCACGTTCATCATGAGAGGAGTCCTAGTTTTAAAATAGTTAGAAAGTTTCCTAAGTGGTCATTAAATGCACTTGCTCTTTCTGCCCTTTAATTTCTGTATAGACCCAACACGTGGAAGGTCAGTCAGAGAACACGTTTAAGCTGAGAGACCTGCCTAAATCTGTTTTCTTACAGATACTGATGTGGCTCTGTTTTGAGTCATAGCTGAAATCAGTAGGCTGGGAGCATGAGGAACGCCTGTAGGCCAGGGAGGCACATATTTGGTGAGAGGCCACCATGTGCTACACAGTTTTGATTAGTCCCTAAAAACCTTCAAGATAGATTTGTGTCATCCTCGTTCCGTAAATGAAGAAACTGAAGCTCAGGAACTTATGAGAGCGTGCGCTCTGTTGCGTCGAAGAGTTCTTCACGTTATTCACTGTCTGTGGGCATATCACTTCGTGGGTGGTCTTTGTCTTCCCAAGTAGATTGTAATTAAGTTCGAGGACTACCTTTCTCTTCCCCTCTTCTCTTTTCCCAGAACAAGGCTTCCAGGATGGTGTGTTCTCAGTACTCACCTATCCCCAGCAGTAAAAAGATTCTCTTTGTCACAGTCTCTCCTGTGTGTGGGAGGGAACCCATTTCTGTTCAGCCGCTGCCTTCTCTGTCAGTTCTTACTGAAATTTGAGAGAAGGGCAGGAAGGCTGAGGGTGTCAATACTCATTTTTTTCTGAGCTATTGATAGCCCACTAGCCAGAAAGAAATGAGGCTTCCAGAATCTTAGCACCATGTGGAATGGTCATTTCACTGCACAGAACAGATGGAAGCTTTAGTGTTCATTTATCCAGCAAGTATTTGTTTGCGTATAAGCTATTCATTCATTCAGTCAGTCAGTCATGCCAAGTAGTGTGCTGGGCATTGCGGAATCATTGGTGAGCAAAATGGACAAAACTCCCACTCTCGGGAAACTTGGCAGTCTCATGGAGAGGCAGACACTAAACAGATACACATGCGCGTATATGATTATGAATTATGATAAGTGCTGTGAAGGAGCAGTGCAAGGTGCTCTGAGAGGGCTTATTAGGGAGACCTGAACTTCCCAGGAGACAAAATACTGTGATACAACATCAGAAAAGTGGAGGCAAGGACGTCTGTAACACAACAGTGTCTCTGGAAGCATATGTGTTTGTTCCTTCGGAAAACACAGTGATCTTTTGCATAACTCTCCGTTTCTCAACAGGGCTATTCCGAGTCCCCAGACCTGGAGTTTGAGTATGCTGACACAGACAAGTGGGCTGCAGAGCTCTCAGGTAAAGCACAGGCCTTCGTATTATATGGGGGTGCTTTTTTTCCTTATTGGTCTTTAATAAAATTAGGAGTGAGTGTTATTTTGGAGTTCATTTTTTCCCCCTAGATAGTCCTAGTAGTGATGTGTATAGGTAAAACATGTTAATTATTGGGTTCAAGCCCTTTGTATCTCATAACTTCGGCTTGTCCTTTACTTTTATGAAGCATCTCTGCGTGATCAGCTTACTTGGCTGTGGCCCAATCCCAGTGTGGACATTGATGTTCCTTGGCCATATGCAATCCCCCTGACAGTGGTCTCTCCTAGAACAGGGGTCCTGAGGATTGCCAGCAAGTGTGCCTGCATCTGTGCCCATCTGTCGCTGCCACTGCTGCTCACGTGTAATATGAAGTCAGCCTGAGCTGATTCTCATGCCTCCATAGCACAGGCCCTATTCTCAAGCCACTTGAGAGACACACTTTCACAGTGGCGGTCATCCTCTGGCATGGCATGGTGGGGTTGATGCACGTCGGACTGGAAATGCCTGGCTTTATGCCTAACTGGCATCTGGTTATTGGCTGCAAGGGAAGTCAGCATTCTCTCCTTTGTGCACATCAGAGCACTAAGACCCCGTTAGTAATTAGACAGCACAGTCCAGGAGTCACTGTGACTCAGGGACAGAGCTGGGCCTAGAAGCGTACCTTTTCTGCTGTATGTGACACCTGCTGTAGGACGTGGACATGGAGACGATGACACTTTGTTCTTGACAGAGCTTTACAGCTATACAGAAGGGCCAGAATTCCTGATGAATCGAAAATGCTTTGAGGAGGACTTCCGGGTGCACGGTGAGATGATTCCCCCCACTTCGTGGCTCTTTCAGCTTACATCATGAGAGCTCTGCAGGGCTTCTCTTAGTCATCTGAATGACTTAAGTCATCCTGGAGTGGCTTAAGAAACCTGCTGAACCATGATTATTCAAGGCCATATGTGACATTTAGGGTGGGCTTGCAGGTACTCTGGTGGGGCCTTTTCAGAATGTGAGTATTGGGGGGAAAAACCTTTATGTGATTAAAATTGCACACAAAAAAGCAGTGTTTCAGGCTGGAAATTCAGATTCATAGGGCAGCAGTGTGACCTCATCCCTTATATAGAGAGTAATTTATCTTTCTGAGTGTTCTGGTTCTGTGGCAGTCCTGAATTTGATGGGTTAACATGGTGTCCGTCCCACTGTGAGGATTTTTCTGAGCCCCAGTGTAAGTGGTCTCTTGCCCGGCAGTGACAGATAAGAAGTGGACTGAGCTGGACACCAACCAGCACCGCACCCACGCTATGAGGCTCCTGGACGGCTTGGAGGTCACTGCCAGGGAGAAGAGGCTGAAGGTGGCTCGAGCGATCCTCTACGTTGCCCAAGGTCTGAGTGGACACCCAGGGACCCCTGGCACCCACTTCAGTGATGCTGCCCAGTCAGATATGGACAGGGGCTCAGTGAGCTGTGCCCTGTGTTTGCAGGCATCTTCGGGGAGTGTAGCTCGGAGGCAGAGGTGCAGTCCTGGATGCGCTACAACATCTTTCTGCTCCTGGAGGTGGGCACGTTCAATGCTTTGGTGGAGCTTCTGAACATGGAAATAGAGTGAGTTCTTCTGAGGGGCTTAAGTAGGGAAAGGGCGGCGGAGGGACAGAGCTTGCAGAACTGGTTTTGAGAGGGTTATATGCACCACATGGGGTTCTGTTCTAACCAGCCAGTTTGAATAACGGGAGATGCTCACCCAAACGTTGAACACCAGTGAGGGGCCTCGCAGCCCGCTAACACCAGAGAGCTCGCCAGACACTGCAGCTCCTGCCCAGGCCCACAGTGCCCCTCAGAAAAATAAAAAGCCTTCTCATTTTGAACCTTCAGACTCCATTGTGTTTGCACCACAGGTTTCCCCGCAGCAGGAAGCCAGGCACAAGTCTGACACATGGGCTCAAACAAAGCCTGCTCTAGCCTGTGTCTCCACTAGTCCTTTGCTTGGTGGACAGGTCAGCTGCTGCTCGTCTGAGGAAAACACCAGCAATAATGAAAGCACTCATTGCGTGTTTATATGTCTCAGGCATTGTTCTAAGGACACTACATGTACTAATTCATGTTAATGAATTAGCTGCTATTACCATCCGCATTTTGCAGATGAGAAAACTATGGCACCGAGAACTTGAGTGCCCAGGGGCACATAACTAGTAAGTGTTAGAGCCAAGATTCAAACCTTGGCAGTCTGGTCTTGGGCTTGAGTCCTCACCCACTGGGTCCTGTGGGTTCTTCTGCAATCTAAGCGCATAGCATAGGGTTTTATCCCCCTGTTGGGCGGCACTTGTCGGGGGAGCCACTTCTCTTCCTTCCTGGGTGAAGGCACTGACTCTCGCATCTCTCCTGCAGCAACAGTGCTGCCTGCAGCAGTGCGGTGAGGAAGCCGGCCATCTCCCTGGCTGATAGCACGGACCTGAGGTGAGGCGAGCAGCAATCCCGGACTCCCTGAGCTCTAGCTGGAGAACGAGGGCAGGGCAGGGCATGGGCGGGCACCTTCGGGTCTCCTCGCTGTGTGTGCTCACCCTCTAATTTGCAGGCGTGATGGACTCAGTGTGATCGGTAGGCCCTACTGAGGGCCCTCCCTAGGTGGGGCCCTGGGTTGAGACTCCCAACGGAAATCCAGGGTGAAGATGCTTAACAGAGCCACAGTGAAATGTGGCCTCCTGCCCACACTGCTGCTGGGAAACTCGGTGGAGTGGCATTTTGTATTTGGACAAAGCACATGAGCTGGCTCCTTCTGCTTCTGCCTTTCCGTGCACAGCTTGATGCCTGTCTGTGTGGGGTTAGTCCTGACAACTTCATGACGTTTCCTGGCTGTGCCGGAAGTAATAGCAACTGCTAAAGAACAAGAACACCTTCCCATTTTTGTAAGGATTAGAATCTGACTCTTTTTGTGAATTTGGAAGTTTTCAGATAGATACTGGTGGTGTTCCCCGCTGTAGTTACGGTCCCTGGCCATCGCCCTGCTTGCTCCTGATTTCCCCTCCATCATGGTAAACACTTCCTTGCTCTCACCTTGATCATCCACTGCTTTGTCTGATCCAACACGGGCTTCCATAGCTCACGCCTGCCTCTGTTTTTCTCATTCTGGGAAGCTCAGGGTAGTAAATGCTTTTGGCCATTCTTGTTCATATCCATCCATTCAGCAGCCAGCCACTTATTAAGCACCTGCTTTGAGCAAGCACTTTGCTAGAAACGGAAGACGATCTGGTCCCAACCTTAGCACCAGAGACAGAGAAGGAAGCACCCACCGCAAGGTGCTCTGGGGGACTCTTTTAGTTTTTTCTACATTACAGCCCTCCCCCCCAGCCAGCCTTGGTGCGCAGGCCTTTCTCGTGTCGTGTGGGATGTGAGGAAGCCAGGGGGTGCTCCCTTGACCCCCCATCCTGCTTCATTATAGCTGGCTTTTGCCGCCAGGGTCTTGCTAAACATCATGTACCTGATTGTGGAGACCGTTCACCAGGAATGTGAGGGTGATAAGGCCGAATGGAGGACAATGCGACAGACCTTCAGGGCTGAGCTGGGTAGGACTCTGGGGATCCTGGCTCAAGGCCCTGCCTGGGAATTGAGGCTGGAGGGCTTTGGGAGGGTCCTGTTCCTGCCTGTGGCCCTGATACCTTTGCGTACCCCAGGTTCCCCTCTGTACAACAGCGAGCCATTTGCCATCATGCTATTTGGGATGGTGACCAAATTTTGCAGCGGCCATGCCCCTCACTTCCCCATGAAGAAGGTTCTCTTGCTGCTCTGGAAGACAGTATTGGTGAGTGCGTCCTTGAAGGGGAATTCCCGTGCTAGGGGACAGGGCAGGAGGGAGAGTTTTCACTGTATATCCTTTTGAGTATTGAATTATATGAATATATAACTGCTTTGGTTAAAAAAAAAGTTCTGAAAGAAGATTCCTGAAAGGTGATGGCAAAAAAAGTGTCACTTTGACCTCACTGCAGCCAAAGAGGACTTGGCCTTTGAATCAGAATAGATTGTTGGCTCCCTGGTTCCTGGAAGCTGTTTTCTGCAGTCGTAGGACACGTCTCTCCAGGCAAGCTGCTCTTGAACCTGGAGTTTGCAAAGTGATTTGAGGCAAAATTAGAGCTGGTGTAATTGGGGCCCCCTCAGTCAGATGTCACTTGAAAGAAGAAAGAGTGAGTCCTGTGCCTACATTTTCCTCAGGGTATGGTGTGAAAGCTGACTCCTTCTTCTAGCTAGTGAAGGGGTGGGTCCAGGAGAGTGGGCTGGCTAGCACCCTTGGCTTGGGAGCCACTGTCAGCAGCCAGGCCCAGGCCAAACCAGGAGCCTTTCCCTCCAGGAGGAGCGACCTGGGAAGACAGCAGAGCTGGGGTCTGGACTCCTGCTCTTCCTGGGACTCACCTTCCCCTCTTTCAGAATGGGCCAGCTCTGCGGAGCCAGGGCTCAGTGAGGTTAGGCCTCTTTAGAGTGCTCTACACATTTGACATTGGCCAGATAAGCCTGTTGATTCCCCACGAAGCCTCACTGAAGCCAGAGAGGAAAGCCGAATTGCTCAGAAACAGTGAAACTGAGCAGCCTAAAGTTGCTGAACACTGCTGAGGTTTTGCTTCTGGGGGATGTTTAGATGAAGGTGGGTTTTTTGTTTGTTTGTTTGTTTTTTAACTTGAACATCCAACAGTGTATTCCCAATTTGACTTTGAAAGACTGGCATGTACAGCTTTTGAAGCATTTGAGTCTCACCTACTTTTCTAGGAACTTGAAGGGTTAAGCTCTTCAGATGGCCTTTGTCTCACTCGAGGAGTCTGTTGTACACGCAGAGCTAGGTGTGCCTCTGCACTAGGCTCGGTCAGCCTGCGCATCTCCACTCCTTGCCCCCTGTGCTCCTCTCCCATGCTGATGTCGCTCGTTTCTCCTGGGGGTGCATTCAGTCCCTTGTTGGGAGGTTGTGTGGGTCTCTAAAGATATGGGTCACGGTGTCCCAGATGCTTTTGAGCTTGACACAGACAGGGACCTGCTTACGGACATGTCGTCCCGGCTCTGCGCCTGTCTGTGACACAGTGCACACTGGGCGGCTTTGAGGAGCTGCAGAGCATGAAGGCCGAGAAGCGTGCCATCCTGGGCCTCCCCCCGCTGCCTGAGGACAGCATCAAAGTCATCCGCAACATGAGGGCCGCCTCTCCCCCAGCGTCTGCCTCTGACCTGATCGAGCAGCAGCAGAAACGGGGCCGTCGGGAGCACAAGGTGAGGGCGACAAGGTCCCTACGACTCCTGAGAGTTCTCAAGGGGCACGGGTGCAGTGGAATAGTCACTGGATGAGCCCCAGGTTGTTGGACGGTTGTTGAACTCTCCCCTGATCAGCAAGTCAGAATGAATGCCTTTAGGGCAGGGACAGTGTGTCCCCAGCCCAGGGCCCAGTTTATAGTGGGCACTCAGAATGTGGCACTTGTGAGGGACTTGGGCAAGGACTGATTTGTCACTTGGGCCCAACGTTGACTTCCTCTCAGGTTTTTCCACTGCTCCTGGCTCTCTTCCTACCACCTTTCTGTGTGATCACTTCTTTAGCTTCCATGCCCCTTTTTATCTAGTTCGTCAGTTGGCACTTGTCTGCTCTCCCGTCCCTCTGCTCTCAGGCTCTGATAAAGCAGGACAACTTGGATGCCTTCAACGAGCGGGATCCCTACAAGGCTGATGACTCTCGAGAGGAGGAAGAGGAGAATGATGACGACAGCAGTCTGGAGGGGGAGACATTCCCCCTTGAGCGGGATGAGGTGATGCCTCCCCCACTGCAGCACCCCCAGACTGACAGGCTTACCTGCCCAAAGGGGCTCCCGTGGGCTCCCAAGGTCAGGTGAGTCTCAGACCTCCGCAACACTCTGTGCTCCTGAAACCAGTGTTGTCACATCCCCACGCCTGGCACCGGGCCTGAGTTGTCACGTGAGGTCCTGTGCAGGGCCATGCTGGCCTTGGCTCTGCGATGAGCCTCTCTTAAAGTGCCCAGTGCTGGCCCTGGGGGTGTCAGGGTGCTGGCCTTGCACAGAGAGGCCCTTATATGGCTCTTGAGTCAGTAATGTGGGTTAGCTCTTGGTTGGACATGATACTAGTGAAAGGGAGCGGGAAAAAATTAAAACAAGGACATTTAAGTGAACCCATCTCCACCCACCCTGGGGTTGTATATGATTTTTTTTGCGGTACGCGGGCCTCTCACTGCCGTGGCCTCTCCCGTTGCGGAGCACAGGCTCCGGACGCGCAGGCTCAGCGGCCATGGCTCACAGGCCCAGCCGCTCCACGGCATGTGGGATCTTCCCGGACCAGGGCACGAACCCGTGTCCCCTGCATCGGCAGGCGGACTCTCAACCACTGCGCCACCAGGGAAGCCCTGTATATGATTTTTGACAGAAAATTATAGATTAAGGAAGAATTTCTTTAGAACCATAATTAAGATGTTTGAGATATATGTGCGTGAATCAGTGGATGTCAAGGTTCCTTGATGTATATAAATGGTATCTGTTTGAAAGGGCACCAACTTAAGAAATAGATGAACATGTGAAAAGATATAGGGGTCATTTTCTTGATCCAGGCTAAAGCCCCGGTTTTCAGTGATCTGTGATGGGAATACAAAACAAGTCATCAGAAAATGCAAGCTAGCCTGATTGTGTGAGACAGGACAGTATGACTCATATGAAAAAATCAGTAGCTTACAGCTCTAATTGTAAAAATTGTGAATATCTGAGAAATTCTGTTGTGACAAACTTGTTATTAATATCTGAATAAAGTGTGCTTTTAAGTTTGATGTATCACCTTAATCTTATGAATAAACTAGTTACACATTTTTAGATTATTGATCCAACAGCATTATGAAGGACCTTAAAATAGTCTGAAGATTTCAGTTCTTTGTTTTTTTATTTTCTTTTTTCCAAAAAGAAAAACAATTGTGGGAGACTTTTTCTTTTGGCTTCACAGTTTCTGGACATTCTGTGTTTTGTTAACCATGATGCCTTGAGATAACATTTAAGAAAGCTGCAGTCTTTTCCTTTGGCAGAGAGAAAGACATCGAGGTGTTCCTCGAGTCCAGCCGCAGCAAGTTCATAGGTTACACTCTGGGCAGGTGAGTGTGATCCGAGTTCCTTTTAAAGAAAGGTAGTGGGGTCACCCTCCCAGCCTTTGGTGTGTGGGGACCCAGGCCTAACACAGGGCCTCTGTTATTCTCCAGTGACACAAACACAGTGGTGGGGCTGCCCAGGCCAATCCACGAAAGCATCAAGACTCTGAAGCAGGTAGGTGGCTTTGGGTGAGCTTTTGGCCTAGGTTGGTCCCAAGTGAGTAAAGTGAGACCAGCCCTTTGGGAGAAGCCTTTTTAGACTTCTGTCTGCCTGAAGGAACTGGGGGTGGAGGAATAGGTGGACAGTGGTGGCATCCTTTAAAACAGTTTTTCATGCGTTTTACTTATTTTAACTGAGCTTTTGTTTTGGGCACTTACTGGGGGTTCATGAAAGATTATATTACCTGACAGTTGGGTTTTAAGGGGCATAGTAAGTAGCCTGCCTTTTCCTTGCCCAAGTTCTAAGGCAGTTGAGTTAGGGGAGTAGGCAGAGGGAGACTGAAATGCCAGCTTTATTGCCCATGGAGTGATTGGAGAATGAGGCATGAGAACACAACAACAGTAGGTGTCCGGATACCTCACTTCCAGAGTTAGGCAGACTCGCCTACCCAGACCAGGCAGTGCTAGAACCCTGCTGAGCCTGGTCAAGGAGCAGAAGAGTTTACAGGCTTTTCTTTTTTCTGAAGAGAGAAGAGAAAGAGGGGCTGAGACTGTCCTGTTCCTCCTCCCGTACTGGCCAGCCCGGGAGGGGAGGAGTGAGTGTGGGGGGAGGGGCGGGGAGGGGCCAGGAGTGCTCTGTGCACTCGTGTCCCTCCACCTGGGAGGAAGCAGCACGAGTGGGGAAGAGGTGTGGCCCCTAATAGCATGTCTGGAATGTAAATGTTTATATGTTTTTGAAATTTGTGGTACCAAGTGGGCTTCATGCAGGGGCTTTCTGAGCATTTGAGTCCTTGATTCTGAGCACTTGGGTGCTTGATTCTGCTTTTGTTTTCCTCCTGTCGTTGCCGCTATCTGCAAAACCCCTTTTCTTGTTTAATTTGCTTTTTTCCTGGTCTGTTGTGTGCTTTTTTACACTGGTTTTAAGAGGCAGGTGCCCACTTAGAAAAATATTTCAGGTTTGGGATTTTAGTTCAGGACCTGTATGGTGACTTAGCGCTCTTTGAGAAGATGGTGTTTGAGGAAAATTGTGTGGGGTCTTTGCCAGGTGTGGGCATTTGGCCAGAGAATGAGGGGTGTTTTCCCCGGCGCCTCGTTCCCTCTCTCTCCAGCACAAGTACACGTCGATTGCAGAGGTCCAGGCGCAGATGGAGGAGGAGTACCTTCGCTCTCCTCTCTCAGGGGTGAGTTGGAGGCCTTCCTCAGTCCGTAGGATCCCAGCTGTTCCCAGCACTGTGCTGGGCCTAGACCGCAAAATGCCCCAGGCCTGCCCTCAGAAAGCTCCCAGTCTGGCTCCCGCTGCAGGGCTGGCGAGTGTCAGGTCCAGGGCTTAAGAGCACAGACTCTGGGCCAGCCACCTTCCTCTGAATCCATTTAGTGGGTAGCGACCTAGGCAAGGTACTGGCTCTCCTTCCACTTTCGTTTCCTAGCCTGTTAAATGGGAATGACAATAGTACCTTCTCCATAGAGTTGTAGTAAGGATTAAATGTGTTTTTACAAGTAAAGTGTCTGGCATGTTGTATCGTTCAAGGTTTGCTATCATTATCATCATTTACATCCATACTTACAGATTCTTCTCCAGCCAGCCAGCAAGCTGGCTCAGGAGAGCATCGTCAGGACCGGGCTTTGTATTTGTACCTATTACCCATTTTGTTGAAAGGGAGAAGAGGAAGTCGAGCAAGTCCCTGCAGAAACCCTCTACCAAGGCTTGCTCCCCAGCCTGCCGCAGTACATGGTGAGTGCACTTCTCCTGAGTGTTCTACCTGCCATGGGGTCCCCTCCCGACAACACTGGCCTTGAGAGCATGCCCGCCAGTGTCCTTTAACCCCTCCTCCTGCTGCCTGAGCACCTCCAGAAGGACCACCTCTCAGGGCCTAGTGCTGCCCCTGGCCCCTCTCATCCACACCATCTGAACAGCCTGCTCCTCCCCAGATTGCGCTGCTGAAGATCCTGCTGGCCGCAGCTCCCACCTCAAAGGCCAAAACGGACTCAATCAACATCCTAGCAGATGTCCTGCCTGAGGAGATGCCGTGAGTATCAAGTCTTGAGTATTGAGTGTGTATGGTTCCTATGAATGGAGCACGTCAGGGGCAGAAGGGTAGAGGGGAAAGGGGAAGTGTTTGCCTTTTGGTCCCACTGTTTGCTAGGTTGTTTGCTGTTGTCATTCTTTGTTTTTGTTGTTGCTGCCGCTGCTGTTGTTTTGGCTCAACTTCTCTGCAGATTAAGTTTAGGGTATTCCTGGCTCAGAAGAAAGAAAACGTACTGGGTGAAATATTCAGTTTTACTGCTTGGGGAGGTGGCTTAATCTGGTTGGCCTGGATTCTAGTGTAGACTCTGCCGCTGAGTGAATATCTGAGTGAATTGGTGAAAGTCACTTCCTCCTCTGTAAAATGAATCGGACTGTGTTTGACATTTCCCCAAAGGCTCCTTTGAAAGCTATGTGATTGGGACATCCAGGACGTATAGTTTTAGCTTCTGGACAAAAATCAGCCAACAGCTGGACCTGAGCTGGGTGTAGATTCTTTCCTATTTGCCAGTGAACTGGCATGCAGAATATTTTTTAATGTCTCAGGGTGATAGTAAAATCCTTAGGGGTTCTTCCTCCCTGGGGCACTGACCTCATCTTTTTGACGTGAGAGTACGAACTAAGATCACTTTGTGCTTTGAGAAGGACCTGGGCACTTGATCTCCTGCCTGCCTACCAGTACCACCCAGCTCTGAGGCCAGTCCCCTGGTGGGTGGACCCCTTGCGTCTGGTGGTGACAGCCAAGTGAGGGAGGAGGCAGCGTTGGCTAACACCAAAGGGAATGTCATGGAGCACCAGGCCATCGTGATGGTCCTTGGGAAAAAGCCTCCACAGTCAAATATTGATCTCCTCTTATAAAGATTTATAGTGAGAGCTCCTAAATTTGCAAGAAACTGATTTAAGTAAATGCTTCCTAAATTTATCTGACTCCAAAACCCCTTTTCCCCATAATACGAAACATCTCAATATACTGGTATTCCACAGAACACACTCTGAGGAGCACAGGTTCATATGGTGGCAGAAGCTTAGGGGAGATCTTGAGATGAGAAGTTCAGTTTTGGAGGAAAAGCAAAGAAATAGGCTAAGAATGTGTTTGGGGCATCACAAGGAAGAAATCAATTATGCAGAGCTAGATTGCTTGTTAGGTGGGTGGGTGGAGCTGGGCGTAACCTCTGAGATGTCCGTAGGGTGGGGGTGAGGTGGGAGCTTCGCCCAGAGAAAGCTCAGGAATCCCATCTCTCCTGGGACCACCAGAGGAGGGTGCTGCACCTGCTGGGGGCCCACCCGGGTGATTGTGCTTCTAGCACCACAGTGTTGCAGAGCATGAAGCTGGGAGTGGATGTGAACCGCCACAAAGAGGTCATTGTTAAGGCCATTTCTGCGGTCCTGCTGCTGCTGCTCAAGCACTTTAAGTTGAACCACGTCTACCAGGTACCTGCAACCCCTTCCTTCTGTCCACTGGGCCAGGGCCTCAGGCAGTGCTGCTCCTCTAGCCCCAAAGAACAGAGGCCTCGGCCTTCAAACCTCCTTGAGCTCTGCATGAATGTTCTAAGACACAGTCCTCCAACCAAGGCCTTTTATCACTGGAGGAAGGAGGGTGAGGTCCCACGGGCATGCTTATATTTTTTCCTGTTGCTTGCAGTTTGAGTATATGGCACAGCACCTGGTGTTTGCCAACTGCATCCCTTTGATCCTGAAATTCTTCAATCAAAACATTATGTCTTACATCACTGCCAAGAACAGGTGATAAGGACCAGGGATCAGGAAGGGGGGTGGGTATGGCCAGATGGCAGGGCTCCCAGCTGGCCTCTCCCACTGAGTCCATTCAGCGCCCACAAGCCAGTGCTCTGCCAGGCGTCAGGACCCAAAGATGAATGAGACATGGTGCCTGCCTATAGAGAACGCCAGTTTGTCAAACCTGAGTCTAGCTAGTCTAGTGACAGGTGACTCAGTCTGTCTTTGCCTGGATGGCAGGGTTCTCATCCTGGGCTCCAATACCGCCCTCACTGCCCTTCTGTGCCCTTTTTTTTTTTTTTGAGGGGACTGGCTGAGCGCTTGCTCTCAAAGGAGTTTGGCCCCATGCACTATCATGTCTTGTCCCCACCCCGTCACCTGGCGCCAGCTGTACTTGACATTGACGGCTCATCAGCGTGATAACACCACAAGCTGAGCTGCTGGCCAGACACAGTCTCCAGTGGCGGCTTGGCATAAATTAATTGCCTTGAGAAGTCCGCCCCCCGCTCCAGATTTATTGCTGTGAGGGATAATGTGCTCTCTCCACCCCTTACAAGATTACGAGCTTGTCTCTGGCTACAGAGGGATCTTACAAGTTCACTCGTAGCAGGTATTTCCCCGTCTTAGAGCTGGGGAAAGTGGGGTGGTGCGGACAAGGTCGATTACTGCTTCTGCTCCCACAAGTGAGGGAGGGAGGCCAGGAGCCAGCGGCTGCTCCTCCAGACCCCAGCCCTCGCTCAGGGCGGGTGCCTGGGCTCTCTTGCCCTGTGCAGCATCTCTGTCCTAGACTACCCTCAGTGCGTGGTGCACGAGCTGCCGGAGCTGACTGCCGAGAGTCTGGTGAGTAACTAGCCTCTTCCCCGGCGGTCCCTTTGGTGTGAGGGTTGTGGTGGAGAGCCTGCCTCCCCCTCACAGGGGTAGAGGTTCTTCACAGGTGCGGTCACTGTTAAGTGCCTGGCTTTTGAAGCACTGTAATTGCATAGAAGGGCTGAGGGGCGGACCTTGCAGAGTGGGAAGATTTGGATTTAGGGCTTATTTCAGAAGTGTGGTCTTCAGGTGCTGCCGACCCAGAGCTCACCTGGTCGAGTTGTTTCCCTCTCCCCACACTGGAACTCTCTGGGGCCACAGCTCTGAGGGAGCCACAGCCCCCAATATCATGCTCCATGTGTCCTGCAGGAAAATTCTAGGGAGCACCCCTTACCCTCTGCCAGCTTCTGGGATGGACGTCCCCCTGGGCTGAGGGGAGGAGAGGGTTCCCGGTACACGTGTGGAGAGACTGAGCAGTGCTGGTGTCACAGATGGGAGGGCCTTGGAAACTGGAGCACCTGCAGCTGTGCAGGAGATGATTGTTCCTGGGTTTTCCCTGTAGGAAGCAGGCGACAGTAACCAGTTTTGCTGGAGGAACCTCTTTTCCTGTATTAACCTGCTTCGGATCTTGAACAAGCTGACAAAATGGAAGCATTCGAGGACGATGGTGAGTCAGCGCAGTCAGCAGGCATGAATCTTGGAGCTCAAAGCAGCGTGCCACCTGCTGTCCGGGTCCCTTCACGTTAGAGGGCAGGGGTCCCCACCTAACTTTCCTATAGCCACATCCTTGCATTTTAAGGGCTGATCTCTGGTGCCTTGATGAGTTGAACTGGAAGCTGGAAGAGGCTCAGTCATGTGCTGAAACAAATCTACATATATAGAAGGAATTTTCTGTATCCTCTTAATCTCTGCTGGTTCTCCACCAAGGTTCTGAGAGTCTCCTTAACCCTGAGTCTGTGGATACCTTTGGGGTGGGGAGGTCCATGAATCCTCTGAAATTGTGTATATGTGCACATAGGGATATTTCTGGTGAAGGAATTCATAGCTTTCTTCAGATTCCAGAATGACCCATAATTAGGATGACCAACCATCCAGCTTTGCCTGGGACTTTCCTGGTTTTAGCAGTGGAGGTGTCCCAAGTCCCAGGAAACCCTTCAGTCTGGGGAAAACTGCAACAGTTGGTCACCCTGCCCCTAACCCCAGAAGGGATAGCAGCATGGTGGTGGTGCAGGCATTTATTTCTGCCCTCAGCACGGGCCTCCCTTTTAACCCTTCCCAGATGCTGGTGGTGTTCAAGTCAGCCCCCATCTTGAAGCGGGCCCTGAAGGTGAAACAGGCCATGCTGCAGCTCTACGTGCTGAAGCTGCTCAAGGCGCAGACCAAGTATCTGGGGCGGCAGTGGCGAAAGAGCAACATGAAGACGATGTCTGCCATCTACCAGAAGGTGCGGCATCGGCTGAACGACGACTGGGCTTACGGCAATGGTGAGGCTCCCCACGAGGCGAGGCGGGGCGGGGGTGGAGGGGCGCGGGGAGGTGACAGCTTTCCCTCTAAGCTTCCCTGAGTAACCTGGAAGAGCCCAGCTCCTGCTTCTGTAGCATCAGGATGGGAGCCCTGGGAAGGACTTGGAGAAGCTGCCAGGCTTGGCATCTGTGATCATACCCATTCCTCTCTGTGCCTCCCCTTTCCTTTTCCAGAAATGGTCACAAGACTTTCTCTGTCCTCTCGTCCTCTCTCCCCCCTGCAGCTGCCGTGGTTCTGGTCACTGAAATTCTCACAGCTCCTGATGGATTCCCTGCCAGTTCCTTTCTCTCCATTGCTCTAGTGATCTTTTGAAAATACAGATCTAGTGGTGGTACCTCCCTGAGTAAAATCCTTCATTGGCTTCTGATTTCCCGAAGAATTAGTGCCAAACTCTTAACGTATTTAAGGCCCACACTTTGTCCCTCCGTGTCCTCATCTAATCTGTTCCAGCTTCCCCTCAGCCCAGCTTCCATCACACCTGTAGGGCTCTGGGCACAGTCAGTGCACATTGGCCATGCTTTCTCCCAGTTTGTACTCTCTCCCGGCAGCGTACCTCCCCGTACCCCCTAATTGTTCTGTATCTGCGTGTGTTCCTCCCCTCCCCACCTTGGCCTCCCTGGCAGAGTGGGTCTTCCCGGTGTTACTGAGCATGCTCCCCGCACCCTTACAATTCCTGGCCACATGGCTGCATCTGCACTCCCAACGCCCTGAATTTGTGCAGAGCCAAGGTGGCCACAGCACCTGGTCAGGGAACTGAGAGAACAAGCAGAGGAGGGGATCTGCAGGCTCCTGCCTCTGATCCCAGAGAGCCAGGGAGAGCGTGACTTTGAGAGAAGCACGTTGTACCCCTGGCTTTCCCTCACTGGGTCCACATAAACTGCAGTGTAGCCTCTTTCTCCGTAGCTCTGGCTTTTCGCCTTCGACCTGACTTACCTGTGTGTCTAGGAAAGAAGTCCTGTCAGTTTTCCCGAGGATGGGGCTCGGAGGTTTCCCGCTTCTGGTTGACAGTCAACATTCCAAGCCCGGGCTGGCGTGGCCCTAAGCTGCAGTGAACCCAGGGGAGCTGCCGCAAGGGCTTGGCTCCTAACCGTGGCTTCCTGCTTTGTCCTAGACCTTGACGCCCGGCCTTGGGACTTCCAGGCAGAGGAATGTGCCCTCCGCGCCAACATCGAGCGCTTCAACGCCCGGCGGTACGACCGGGTCCACAGCAACCCCGACTTCCTGCCTGTGGACAACTGCCTGCAAAGTGTCCTGGGCCAGCGGGTGGACCTCCCTGAGGACTTCCAGATGAACTACGACCTCTGGTTAGAAAGGGAGGTCTTCTCCAAGCCCATTTCCTGGGAGGAGCTGCTGCAGTGAGGCTCCTGGGCAAGAGACTGAAAATGAAAGAAGGGGTGATCTCCAGGTACCCCAGGGGCTGTCCTGGTTCCTTGCTGCAGTGCTCCCATCCCCCTCCAGGTGGCAGCACAGCCCCACTGTGCCCTTCCTAGCCAGTGCTGGGTTGGCTGGGGAGTCTGCATCTGACCTCTCATTGATTCCCAGCGTCCTGCTCGGGAGTGGTCATCTCTCTGCTTGGGATCATCTCTTCCTTCACTCCTCTGCGCCCTCCTCTCTTGGACATAGTTGGTTGCAGCTCATTTGTCATTCCACCCAAGGCTGGGAAAACCTGGGATGGGCTGGGAACCCACTGCATCTGAATTTCAGGGGTCATGCTGACTCTTCCTGAGACACACAAATCCTTGGCATGTCAGCTTGTCAAAGAGGAGGGCTTAGGATTAGAGCCAGGCCAGAAAGTCAGAATCTTGGTTTTGCTCTGGGGGCTTTCTGATGTCATTCCAGCCTCTTGCTAAGTTTCAGCTAGAAGCAATTGCAGAGGCTCCTGCAGCGGCCTCAGCAGTTTGGTTTTGGACGGGGTTGGGGCAGGAAGAGAAGCTTCCCTTAACCAGAGGTGCCATTTTTTTTTTCTTGGTGTGCAAGGGTCTGTAAATATATATGAATCTGTGTGTGTGCTCTTGTGTCATATTGCGGTTTTTAATGTGTTCGTGTATTCTGTTTACATTAAAAGGAAGCGAAAACAATGCCCATTGCCTTGTCTGCAGGAAATATGGCCCCTGAATATCTCCTCCAGGTCTAGAAAGAGTTTTCTTGCCAGCATTGATAGGTCACCCCCTTGTCCCTGCCAAGCTGCCCACCTTTCTCATCTGAGGGGGAAGGGGAGGGGGAGTTGGCACTTATCCCAAGTGTTCTTTCCACATCAGTCTGGTTTTGCTCCAGGGCTCCCAGCCCCAGGGCTCTGGGTTGCTGGAGCCGTAAGTTGTCTGCACCCCTGGGTTAGAGGTATTACAGTAGGCGCCCCAGGTTTCTCTGGATCACACCCCTGAGCTGGACTCAGCCAAACCAATTTCAGTATTAGGGAGGGAGGGGCCGGGTCAGAGAGGGGGTCGACTGTGCTGGACCCTCACTGGGGTAGATGGGAACTGAGAGGAAGCTTAAGTGCCCAGAGCCCGGGGAAGCAGACCATCAGGAGTCCCGGGAAAGGGAGTGTCGGGAGGCCCAGGAGCCCGCGTGGCTGAGGGAGAAGCAAACACCTTTGTGGTTGGTGTCAGTTTGAGGCTTCTGGAGCCTGTGTCTGGCCTTCAGATCCCTGGACGTGTCTGCCTCCGCCTTGCTCGATCTTGACGCTCTGCTTCTGAGGATCTTACCATTCTGATGCTGAGAAAAGGAGTGTTCCCTTTTAGGAATTGCTTCAAGTTCCCTTATCTTACCTGTAGGCCACCTGTAGGGGGTTTTAAGTCTCCAAGGGGTCTTGACTAATAAAAGAAACGTATTCTGGGGGAAATCTCCCCTTTGTTGGCTCTTCTGTTCAGTACGTGTCCACCGAGCCTCAGTCCAGGCCCTGAGCTGGGCTTCTAGGACAGGCCTTTATGCACCAGTGTGATTATGAGCAGCCGGGTAGGAGCCAGCAGTGTGTCCGTATGTAAGTCACACGGCCTAGGAGATGGGAAGTCCCTGTGATTGGCCTTTGCCACAAAGTAACTTGCACAGGACAAGGGACTTTGACACAATTTATGTGTGCACAGTGGATTCTCTGCTGTTTCTTACTAGGGTCAATAGGAAGTACACATCTTGAGGTGGCAGTTTGCGTAAGTTGGATTTTCACATTCTTGCTTGACCACGCAGCCTGGTTTACTGAAGCCGTCTGGCTGAGGCTTTGACCTCCTTCCCATTTTTTGATTTCCCCAAATCTCTCCTCTGAAGCTTCTCTGAAGCTTCACCTTAACTAGAGGTGCCATTTTCTCTCTTGGTTTGCAAATGTCTGTAAATATCTCTATATAAATCTGTGCAGAAAGAACACAGAATATCAAAGCTGCAGGGGCTGTAAAGCTTGGGCAGGTGGATCCTGCATATGTGGACCCAGGGGCTGGCCCAGGAGGGAAGCTGCCTTACCATCGCCACAGAGTGTGCTCTGGGCAGATTGGCTGTTTGAAGCCTGGTCTTTGTACAGAAGTACCTCTGGAGCATCAGCCCTGCCATCATACCTTGGAGGCCTGTTCTGGCGGTCCCTGTTCTGGGTGCCCTGAGTGTCCAGGTGAATAGGACACCACACTCTTACTTTCCTTGACAAGCTCACAGTTGATGGGGAGCTGGCCATAAAAGCAAGTAAGAGCAGTAGTATGCTAGGTACTGAGACAGACATCTTCAGGGCTCCACAGGACCCATTGCTCCCAGCTGGTGCCCACCTACTGGAGAAGGGACAAGGCGAGGGGAGGCTGCAGTTGTTGAGGGGAAGGCAAGGGGGCTCCAGCATCAGGAACAAGGGCTCCAAGAGCGGATGCTTTGTGCTCATGCTGGGATGAGCCCGTGGCCAAGGCTGGAGCAGGGGTGAGGTATGTTCTCCCTCTGCCGGCTACAGGAAATGCCCAGTTCCTGGGGATACTGGGCTCTGTTCCCGTCTGTGGCTGCAGAGGGTCTGCACTTTGGGGTTGTAATTCAGGTTGATGTGTAAAGGACTGGGGGAGGCCGGGGACGAAGACTGAATGCCTCTAATGAGAAGCATTTCCTGATGCTGGACTGAGGCTAGAAGCTGGGACTGAAGGGCGATCTGGCTAGGGCCCTCCTCTCCGGGCCTGGTGTCCGGGCCCCTGCCAGGACCGAGATTTAGGGCTTCTCTGGGTGGGCCTCACAGGAGCAGAGAGGAACCTTAGCAAAGGGAGACCGAGCCTAGCACCTCTCTTAGGTTGAGATTCCAAGTGGGGCCACTTCCCTTTTCTTTTTCAGAGGGGCCGACCAGAGCCCCAGCCTGGCCTTGGGAAAACATCGGGCCTAGGCTGAGGGCTGAGGTTGCCTCTGGAGTGAGGCCATGGGGGCAGGGGCGTCTGGAGACCTGGGGGCTGTCTTAGGGGTGAGACGCCTAGGGTGTGGAGGAGGAGGGGAAGATGGAAGGACGGCTAATGGGAAGCAGGTGGAAGGGCTGCCTGAGTCCCAGCCAGGGGACAGGCTGGCTGGGATGGCCCAGTCAGTGGGAGAACCCGTCAACTCACAGATAATCCTAGGGAACAGGCTCCGGGATGCCCATTCATATTCATTATGTGTGAAGTGGG
Organism: Monodon monoceros; assembly: GCF_005190385.1. Classification (NCBI taxonomy): domain Eukaryota; kingdom Metazoa; phylum Chordata; class Mammalia; order Artiodactyla; family Monodontidae; genus Monodon; species Monodon monoceros. The sequence goes on along the minus strand of NW_021703774.1, from coordinate 84,862,871 downwards.
CGGTTGTAAAGTTAGCTTTCTCTTCATTTAGCTGTCACTAGACAGAAAAATATGAGCTGTGGGCAGATGCCCCTGGATGGGAGCCAGTAGCTGGTCTCTGGCCTCCCTGTGCCCTCCCCCACCAGGGCCTCCCTCCCGCACAGGGCCCGCTCTGGCCTCTGCCTGCCTCTCCTGCCGTTGCTGCATTGATCTCTGACTCAACTTTAGTTCCTTCTCTTGCCTGTCTTCCCCACTTCTGCTTCCTTTGCTTTCACAGATTCTGTCCTCTTCCCTCTTTCTAAGCTGTGAGAGAGGGAATCATGGTTTTTCTTGACCATCACTCTATCTCTGGCACCCAGCACAAGTGGGCACTCAGTATTTGTAGAACAAACTAATCTTTCTCTCTGCATCTCTCTTAACTTTGTGAGACAAAAAGTCCAAAATTTTGCTGGCCACTCCTTGGGTGAAGAAACTTCTAGTGCAGTTCTCTTAGCCCTGGAATTAGAAGTGTGGGTTTGTACCCCAGTTCATTATTGCCCAGCTGGGCGAAGGTGGTCCTGTTCAGCAGTAGCTGGGGCTGCCTCTCCTTACTGCCCAGACTCTTCCCTTCCTGATGCACATGGGGCTCGCACCTGGACCTCAGAAGCCAGGCCCTCAAATGAAGGGAAGGGAAGGGAAGAGAAGGGGGACACTGGTTTCCTCTGGGTGATGCTTGGGCCTTGTCACAGTGACTGTCTTGGCCGGCAAATCCGATCTGATGGATTTGCACTCTCCTTGGGAAGAAGCACGGCCCTGGCCACTGGAATCTTTGTGTGCTTGGGTTTCTCTGGGCCTGGAGGAGGAGGCCTGGGGTCGGGGGAGCTGGGCTGCTAGCTGAGGCTGAGCTGCTCTGAGCAATGTGGTTGTGTTTACTGGGAGGGTGGGAGGGCCAGGCCTGCTTTTTTCCTGCCTTCCAGGAAGATAAGGCAGAAAGCGGGGATGAAGGATAGAATGGGTAATACTCTCAAACCACAAGAAAGAGTCCTGGCTTTCGTCTCTGCCCTACAGCTCAGACATGCTCCTGGGCGTCTGGGAGCAGGGAATGGCCACACCCCCACTACTCTGGGGTCCCAGCCTAGGGGAGCTCAGAACCCTCGGTGGGCTCCCTGGACTTCCGTTCCATCTCCCCTCCAGTGTCCATTCAGCCACAATCTTTTTTCAGCTCTCTCACTCCCCTTCCCATGCCACATTTTCCCTTCCAGATGAGCCCAGCAACCCTAGAGCCGGGCTTTTCCCCCTTCCTCCTTGTACCAGCCGAAGCCACAGGGACCCCGAGCAGGTGACAGAGCCAGGCGTGGCACACACTGAGGGCTGGCCGCAGGCCCATCTTCCCGTAGCCTCTAGGATCCCTGCTTGGACCCCGGGCACAGACCAGCCTTAGAGCAACCAAGTGCCAAACCCTGAGGATACACAATCACCTGGTATAAAAAATACTGCCACCTTTATTATTATGCTGGGCAGCACATTTTTTACAAAAGTACCTTTACAAAAGTGGGGTTTGGAATCTCAGGGGTTGAGTCTGTGGAAATCTGTTTTATTCTTACCAACAGCCAATGAGTAAACCAAGGGAGCCTAAGGTTTCTATGGCATTGCTTTGGCCTGATCTCATGGAAGAGAATCCAAATATTTGGTGATTTCTGGTGGAGTTTCTGCCCCTTGGAGGGGTAAGAGGACTCCATAGCATGTTGCAGGAGGGGGCACATGTTGCAGGTCAAGAGTAGAGATGGCTGAGCAGGGGAGAAGGGGTACCTTTTACACTGACCTCCAGTTTACAGGCCCTTGTCAGCGCTAGATGCTGGGTGCACGCCCCCTTGTGGTGGGAGGGGGAAGTGAGGCCGGCCCTAGGTTGTCATACAAGACTGGTTTCCCCTAAGAGGCAGGGAGCGCCGCCCAGTTCAACCTGTTTCGTCCTCCCATTTTCCTGCATTCCCTGAATGAAGTGCCAGTTAAGTTGTTTCAGCTGGAGGGATGACCGTTAAAGTCTGAAGGAAGCAGGGCTGTATCTTTTTCCCTCTGGCCCAGGGTTTGGGGGAGGGGACCCAGTGTGTGGTAGGAAGAGTCCTACCTGCTTTGAAGCCCCTTTTCTCCTGGGCAGCCTCACCTTATTCTAACAGAAAAGATTCTGTAGCTTGTTCCCTGCGGAAGCCTGAGGGTCCCAGCTGCTCTGCCGGGGCCTCCAGGAACCATCTGGGCCTTGGAGGCAGAGGTGTGTCCTCTCTGGCATCCAGGCCGGGGTGGGGTGGGAGCAGCTGGAAACAGAAACGGGGTTGGGCAGCTCAGTCTGCATGTCCACGTGACAGATCATGTGGTCCAGTTCAGCAGGCTGGGTGGCTCCTTGGACTTCACCCTGAGTGAGATGAGGCTTGGAGACTTATAGTCGCCATCCGGGGAGGGCTCAAAGCTGGGGCCCCCTAGGGCAGGGGAAAAGCCATGGATGGAGTAGATGCCAGGGTGGGCTCCAGGAGAGGCTGGTACCCCCATGAAGCCAGCCACATTCCCATGAGAGTGGGAGTATGGAGACATGCATGGGGAGGGGATGCCCTCTGGAGACATGAGGCAGGGCCCCCTGGGGCTCCCAGACCCTGGGCTGGGCCACAGGGAGTTCTGCAGCTGAAAAGAGAGAAAAAGAAAACCCATGAATCAGGAGCCTGGGGGGCCTTCCTTACCTAGGGACTCTCTCTTTGCCCTTACGGCTCCGGAAACGTTACAAGAAAACTCCACTTGGTCCAGGTCTAGAATCTGCTCCCTCCTGCCCCCAACACTTGCAGTGGCATCTCAGAAGGCCCCTGCCATTACATCTCAAAATGAGATTTCCTCTGGTGATTCCTTTGTACCAACTGCTCTGCGTACACCATTCATGAGACTGGTAAGAGCCCATTTTGCAGAGGAAGAAGTGATTTACCCACAATCACTTGGAGCCCTAATGCTGCTCCAGGTCTCCCTGGGACCACAGTTCACACTCTTGCTGGCTTCCCCACGGAATTGCCAGGCCCCGAGTCTGGGTGGGGAGGGGTCTCACCTGGGGATGGCTGTCGGTTCGGGGCAGCATGGAGATGTCATAGGCAGACGTGAAGGGGTTCCGCCCCTCCTGGATCTTCCCATAACGCTCACGCTTCCGCCACTTGGCTCTGCGGTTCTGAAACCAGACCTGGGGGCAGGTTGGGAGAGGTTGAGGGGGTGATAAAGCAGCCCTGAGGCGTGGAGCCCACCGGGGAGACAGTTGATGGTTGCATTCTCTTGTGGGGTGGTGGGGAGCTGGCTCCAGGCTGGAGGATCTTGAGTTGCAGGAGCTTATAAATTCACATCATCCTCAGGGCCAGCGAGGGAGCTGGGATGGGGCCTAAGAGAGGCCCAAGCCCAGAGCGGGTTTATTGGCCCCGTAGGCCCTCCCCCGCTCCCGTGCTGAGTCACTCTCTGGTTCTCCAGCCTGGCTGTGTCTGGTAAGGGTATCGTTGGGGTCCGTGGCCTCAGAGGCCCTGGACCAGTACACATATGCTGGGTGTCTATACCCCCCTGCCTCATCTCTTTCCCAGTGTTCCCACCTTACCGCATCTGAGAAATCTTAAAGATATTTCTGTTTGGGTCCTGCTTCTGCTTAAACTCTCAGAGGCTCCCTGGAGACCTCGGCCGAGAGCCCAGCTCCTTCACAAGGCCCCTTGGCACTGACCCCTGCCCCTCCCCACAGCCTCATCTCCTGTCAGGCAACAACACTCAGTTCTCAATTCTTCTTAGCTGCCTCTCACCCCAGCTCGCCTTTAAAACACTCTGCTCTCTTACTCCTCCCGCCTTTGCCCACGTTTTCCCTGCCTGCGCTACCCATCCCCACCACACACATACAACTGAGCTGGATATCCACTGGACTTCCTAAATACGCAAGCTTTGCTCTCATTATACTTACCACATCCCACTACCATTATCTGGTTTGGAATCCGTCTTTCCCATTCATTTGTGAGCTCTTGGCGGGTGGGGTGGCATACCTGTGTGCTGTGCACATATCTGGGGTGGATTTGTCATCTGGTGTGTGCCCTATGTGTGTTGGTGCACGTATTGTGTATTTCTATCATTTAATAAACTTTTATGTGTCAGGCTCTAGGCTAGACTTTGGCAATATCAAAAGCAAACCAAACCCCCAAAATCCTCCTGCTTTCCAGGGATTTAGCTGGGAGCCACAACAAAAGAAGCTGCGAGTGTGTAAAAGTAACCCTACCTGAGTCCCTCACTCCCCACACCGCCTCTCATGCAGGCAGGATCCCAGAGCAGGCCTGGGGCAAGGCTGAGGAAGGACCCACAACCGGCTCTCCTTTCCCTACTCTCCCTTCCCTGCAGGAGATGAAAGAGCCTGGAGTTGCTGATCACTTTTCTGGGAATTCTTCCCTGTCACCACCCTGCTCTCCCCTCCTTGCTCTGAACCTGCCCCCTGCACTGTCCCGTGTGTGGTCCCCTTATTCCTCCCAACGGGCTGAGGTCTATGCGTGGTGTCATGCGTCTGCCAAGCATGCCTACTCTTGGGCTTCAATCATCACTGAAGCTTCTAGACTAGGTCTGGGGGGCCTTGTGGCCACGCCTCCACGCTTTTAGGGTTGAAAAGGCCTAGAAGAGCAGTGGGGGAAGTGTGCTTCGCTCCCCCAAAGCAGTTGCACCGGGGCAGCTATTCAGAGTCCCCCCAGCCCCACTAAGGCCTCCTGGGGTGTCTGGATAGGTGACATTTGGACTTCTATGGCTTATGTGGTCTGGGGTTACCTTGAATGCTGGGCCTCTTACCCTGATGGCCCCAGGCCCTGAGGAGCCCTGGGGAACAGTTCTGGAAGTCTGGTTTGGGTTCCACCTGGTAGGAACACGGAAGCAGGAAGACCCAGCAGAGAAGGGGAAACAGCCCAACTCCCTCTGATCCTATGTTGAATCCAGCTGTAGGGCCTTCCCTGCTAGGCCGCAGCTGGCCTCTTTATAGACTGACTGCTGGTTCCCATATTCTGCCAGAGCTGGCCCCTGCCCCAGTGCCCTCGGAGCCGCTGGAGGGGTCCCACCCAGATTGTGTCTCCTCTGCCAGGAGAGGGACTGTCCTCTGCTTAGAGGTCACCTCCTCACCTTTCCCAAGAGGCCCAGACCCAAGCCTTCTCCCGGTGCCTCTTGTTTGGCATCAGGGAGCCTGCTGCATATCAAGCAGGTTCAGAGCAAGGCAGCAGTGACCATCTTCCTCGTGGGCCAGACTCTTACTGAAGCCTCCTTTTCCATCCCCACCTCCTGTCCGCCACCTTCATGTTCTTGCTCGCTTCCAGCATGCCTTGGACATGGATTCCCTTCCCTTCGTCCTTTCCCGGCATTCCTCCATCCTCCCACCCCATCCACACAGGCTGGGCTCCACGCTAGTGAAGCTGGCAACAGCCCCATCCCGCCCCGGGGCCTGATTTCTGTTGGGGAAGAGTTTGTTGTGGGCAGGGGCTCCCGGACAGGCTCTCCCAACCACAGTCTGGGAGTTGGCAGGACTGAGGTCACTGGTTCAGGATGGCTTTAAGCATCACCGATCCTGAGACGCCCCCCGGCAGGGACCCTCCCCACTCTGGGCAGCTACCTTGGGAGAAGCCCGGATTCGTGTTTTAACATTTCACGTCTTCCAAAATGCACACATCTGTGATCCTCAAAGATACTCCTTATATAGGTAGTACTATCATTCCCTTTTCTTAAATTGGGAAACCAAGACAGAGATTCAGTGACATGCCCCAAGTCACCTGGTCAGCTAGAAGTGGCAGAGTTAGGACTCCCATACAGGTCTTTTGACTCCAGGAGCCCGTCACCCCATCCCATGCAGGAGCCTCAACTTGGGCCGCAAGCCTGTGGCTGCAACAGAGCAGGGCGTGGAGGGGAGCCCAGGAGGGCCGACGGGGGCAGGCCGACTCTGTGTGCTGCCAGCGTCCACCTCTCCCAGCCCCTCCGTGGCCCGGCTTATGGTCTGGATGGTTGAGGCAGCCAGAGAGTCCTGTGGCCAGGGTGCCCTCACCTGTACCCGGGCCTCGGTGAGGTCCGTGCGCAGAGCCAGCTGCTCCCGGGCATACACATCAGGGTAGTGGGTTTTCTGGAAGACTTTCTCCAGCTCCTCCAGCTGGAACGTGCTGAAGGTCGTGCGGTTACGGCGCTTCTTGCTCTTGTTCTTGGCCAACTCCATGGAGTCAGGGAGTCCCGGGGACAGAGGGACACGCAGGCTGGCCAAGCAGGGGCCTGGGGAGCCTGGCAAGTTAGAGGGCCCGTCTCGGGGGCCCCCTCGGCAGTCCAAGGGCAGCTGGGGGAAGCTGGCAGCTTTGGAGGCCTTCTCCTCAGCTGCAATGGAAAACACAAAAAGGAGGATGGAAACCGAACCGGGGGGTTTTGTGGGTGGAATAGAGGGAGGGGGAAGAATGTTGACGCTTCAGTCCCCGCCTCCCCCTTCCTTTTTCCTCCCGTCCTCCTGGCAGCCACCCTTCAAGGGAGCCTGGCATTCGGAGGCCTGCCTGCTGAGCCTCCAGCTGGGGAGGGGGCCCTGGGGAGCCATGTGCTCTGTGGTCTGGGTGGATCTTCTAGGGACGGAGGGGGGTTCATTTCGGGGAAGTATTCTGTGGTGGCGCGTCCCACAGGGTGTGGAGGTACCAGGATGGATGCCATGGCAGGGCCTAGCACAGGGGCGGGAAGTGGGGGTGGCCTCCTTGACCCTGACTCTGCAGGCCTTGGCTCCCATGCCCGTGCCTCTGCTCCAGGACTGGATAGGGACAGGGATGGTCAGACCACCTTTGGCCGATCTGGCTGGGCCTTATTCTCTGAACCCCAAGTCTCAGGACAATGTCAAATCCCCCTGCCCTGGGGTATGAAAGGCAAGATGGGGCAAAGAAGCTTCAAGAAGGATTGTCAAATTCCTCTGAAAATACTGATGTTTGGGCAAGGACTTAAGCTCCAGCATTAGAGAGCAGGAGATAGAGACAGGCTATGCTCGGAAAAGGAGAGGTAGGGGACAGTGGAAACAGGGCACAGTTCCATAGCCCATCATTCTTGTCATCGTCTGCCCCTCCCCTCCCCAGGAGTTTCTGACGGCTCCCCCATTGCCCACGATTAACAAGCAGCCCCACTCTGACGTGCTAGCCCTCACTCAGGAAACTTGATGGAGCTCTACCACAACTGGGGCATGGTGAAAAATAGGTCACCCTGATCACCCCACCCTCTCCCTCTGGCAAGGACCCCCAGCAGCGTCGCCATGAAATCTCTTCTTAACAGTCCTCTGAAATGGCAGAAGCAGCGCCACAAAGATGCCCCACTGATTCACACAGCCTCTTCCCTGGCCCCAGGCCCATCCCCAGTGGGGGCCTGGCCCCCAGGAGGCCCAGTGAGCTGGCACCAAGAGGCAGTTTCTTTCCCAGGACTTAGTGTTGGGATCACAGCTTGGGGGGTGGGGGGCGGGGGTGGGGATAGAACTGGAGAGATGGGCTCTGGGGTTCTGGGTCTGACGAGTCCCTGTCTGCCTGTGGAGGACAAGTTAGGCAAGGTCCCCCCCCCAGCTGGAAGGTGGTGGGTGACCTCCCATGACCACCCAGGCCGTGAAATAAGCTACGCTTCATGAGTGTGTCCTGGAGGCCGGGGAGAGTCAGGTAGGGCCTGCTCTCAGGCCAGTGCATAGTGACAGCCCAGACACCAGGCTTCTTTCATAATTCAGGTGGAGCATAGGTGGGGAAAATGCTTCAGTCCCTGACTTCTATTCCTGGGCAACACATTTTGGTTCTGGGGTAGTTCCACCTGGTAGGACCTGAGGAAGGAGGACTCAATGGTTAAGTTAAACCAAATAATATTAAATGGTCAGGAAGACCAGGGAGACTGGGAGGGGGCACTGTACCCACAGCAGGCCTGAGAGGGAGGGCTCTCGGTATCTTGGATTCAGAGGGAGGGACAGCTGGACTCCAGGCGGAAAAGGGCGAGGGTGGCTCAGGGACGGGGTCAGAGGAGCACTGATGTCACTGCAGAGGGCTCCCCAAAGCTCTGGGGCTGGCTCATCTGCCTCTTGGACCCTCAGTGACTATCTCAATAGGATCTGCCCAGATTGGAAGTGATCAGACCTGGAGCTCTGGGACTTGCCCTCTTGACCTTAAGCCACCTAGCTACCAGGGTAAAGGATGAAAATGCAGCAGGCCATCTCAGAATAGCTATCCAAAAACAGAGCCAAGCCTGCTGGCCTCCTGGGACGTGGCCTCCCAGGACTGCCCATTCTGCAGCCCTCTCAGAGGACCACAGAACTTCTTCCCTTTTCGTTGCCATTGTCCTGGAACCTCCATCCGCCTGGAGGACTCCGGTGTAAGGGCAGCAGTCCCGCACTTTGGAGACAGGGGCACGTCTCATAGAACACCAAGCGGCCTCCCGAGGAGCAAGGCCCAGAAGAGGAAAGAGATGGAGGTGGGCTAAGTGAAGGGCAGCGATCAAAGAAAGGCAGAGCAGGAACAGAAGCCCGCAGCTTGGATCTAAGCTCATCAGGGGAAAGGTGCACTGTGAGCCCGGTGCATGTTTAAGACGTGCACAGGCTCTGTACAGGAGTCACTTGCACCTGGTGGGGACACTGGCTGATTAAGAGGGTAGTGCTCCCGTTGGAGACAGGAAGCCTTGGAGCTCAGCACTGGGGTGTCCGTGGCCTGCACAACCGCAGAACCACAGCAGCAGTCTGTTGGGCCTGAAAGACAAGAACCAGCAGAGCTCTGTCACTGACTGGGCTCTCACACCCCGGGCACTCTCCCAGGGCACGCGGGGGGCTGCCAGAGCCCCTACTAGCGGCTGCCTCGAAGCCTTGGCAGCTCGAGAGCCACACGGCTCGGGCTGCCTACCGGGAGCCCCACTGGCCCCATGGATGGCATCCATCGACGCCGCAGGACCAGCCATCCGGCTTTCAGCTTTCGCGGCAGCCTTGCTCCGCGCGCGCCCTTTCCCAAGCGACCCGCAGAGCGCTCTGAAGCCTGGGCTTCCGCTGCTCCGGCTGAATATCCGAAGCTGGTGTGGACCTACACGCCGTTTGTAAACCCCCAGTGGGGCCTTGGTGCTCTCCCTCGAGGTTCCCAGCCTTGCCCTAGAGGCCTCAGCGGGGGCCAACGGCTGAGGACTTTTCTCGAAGTCCGCGGCCGGCCCGGAGACCGCGGTCAGCCTGGTTATTCGGCTCAGGGCCTCAGCGGCGGCGGGCGCGTTCCGAGATCAAGAAGCCAAGCTGGGGGACAGACCCCGTTAGAGCAGGAAGGAACAGCCAGGCACTTCTCCGTCCCTCTGAGCAGCCACGCGCTGAGGGCGCGAAGATGGCTGGCGCCGCCAGGACGCGACCGCGGTGCAGACCAGGGCTGGGCGCTCTCCGCACAGGGCGGCCAAGGGCTGGAGAGGAGCGCCGTGCCAGGCTCTCGAGCGCGCAATTGCCCGGCCTCGCAAGGGTCGCGCAGCAGATGGGCGCAGCTGCGCGCTCACTGGTCTGAACTGGAAACGCTCGGAGCTCGTTATTTTAAAAGCCAAGAAATTAAGCGGGCTCCCCCTTTGACCAACATTTCCCACCAAGCAGACCGCGCGGCCCCAGTCCTCGGGGCTGTCCCTCCCTAGCAGCCCAGCTCTGCCACAGGGACGCAGGCCACCCGCCCGCCTGCCGAGTTCAGGCCAGGGCACTGGGGAGGCCAGGGCACTGAGGAATCCAGTGGCGGCCGGGGTCTCTACCCAGACTCGGCTCGCACCCGCCGCACCTCCTTTTCGTTTGGTCTGTCCTCTGCTCAGCTGGAATCGTTAATTTCCTTCTCCCACTTGTTCCCATTTTGCTATTTTCTACTCTTTTAGGATGTCCTCTTTTTCTTTCGTATTGTCTGCTGCTTCTCTCTTCCTCCGTTCCCTCCTTCTCCATTTACCCGCTTCGTTCGATCCTCCCCTTGCTTTCTTTTTTTCATTCGTTCATTTATTCCTTTCCGTTCTGCCCAGTTCGCCGACCGCCTTTTAGCTCTCCTTCTTTCCTCTCTTCTCTGTTGTTTTGTCCAATTTCCTTTTCCCTCTTTTTGGTGGTTGTTTACACTTTTTGGTTTTCTTTCCACGCATTTCGTTGTGAACACCCTCGCCGTCGCTAGATTCCTCCCCGTCCGCTCGTTCTGCTCCAGCGCTCTCCGTAGTTTGCTCGGCGCTGGGGCCGGGGCCGGTCGCGATCCTGGCGGTCCGTGCGGGATCCGTCGCGCCCAGCAGGGACTCGGACCTGCAGGGTGGGTCCTGCCGGACGCGGCGCACCAAGCCAGGCCGGGTACCTGTCCCCGGCGGTGCTCACGGCGCTGCGCGGCCGCCGCCGTCTGTCTGGGATCAGAGGAGCCAGGCCAACTGCTTCTCATTAAGTCCCAACTGTGGTTTTTATCAGGAGAGCCTCTTTCAAAGGGCACAGACACGAAGCTCCGCGGACTCGCTCATTTCCTCCGCTGACCCCCACACACCTCCCAGCCCTCCCCTACACATTCCCACCGCCCCGACTGGGCGAAGGCCCGAGCTGCCTGGCCTCTCCGAGGAGGCCCGCGAGGCGCCAGCGGGGCGGAGGCGGGTTGCAGCCGATCTCGGAGGATCCAGCTCTGGGCCTAAGCTGCGGGATGCGGCAGCAAAGATGAGGCGGGCGCGGGCACCGACATTTCCACAGGTCAGCCGGTGCAGCGGGCGGCGGCGGGGTTGCGAACCCGCCCGCCAGGCCCCGGAGTTCAGGCGCGTTCTTGGGAGACGGAGCGGTCCAACTGGCCTTAGTGAATAGGGCACTGGCCCAGGAGCCGGAGGCACCCAGGGGTTAGGCCCGCTCCCGACGGCCCCGCGGTGACGATCCAGTGCGAGGAAGCCAAGACTGCGAGAAGGGCGGCCATCGCCGTGCATAACGACGGGGAGGCCAGGTTAGTCTGGGAAATAAGAACACAGTTATTCCGTATTGAGAACGGCCCCGGCACTGCGGCACTAGCCGCGGCCACTGCGCCGAGCGCCTAAGGCGCAGGCAGCAGCGCCTTTCCCCGGGAGGCCAGGCCGCAGCCCTCGGCTGAGTCCCGGCTTGGCCACTGTAGGTCGGGGCCAGCCTCAGGGCCCTCAGCGGGCGCCAGACACAAAAGCCGCGCTTCTCTCCGCGTATGCGGGCCAAGAGTTAAGTGTGGCGCCCGGGCCCTGGGCCCGGTCCGGGCTTCTGGGTCGGTGTCAGTTCCGGCCAAGCACGATCTCTCTTTCCCGGTTCCGGCCGCCTTCGGGCCCGAGTGGGCCCCGGGCCGTCGCCACTCCACCCTCTCTCGACCTCCCGCCTCCCATTCCCGCCACCAGAGGCACGCGTGGCTCTGCCTCCCGCACCGCGCTGGCTTTCGCCCGGCCGGGACCAGCACCGGTCCGGCTTCAGAGGGAGCCGTGGCGAAGGGCGAGAGAGGTAAAAAGTTAAGAATAGGCGAGCGGGAGAGGGAAGCGGGGAGGCCCCTGCGGGCCCGGGGATGGAAGACGGAGAGCTGGTAGGGGCTGCGTGCTACGCCCCGCGCCGCGCTTTACCTTCCGCGGGGCCCTCGTAGAAGTGGCCGCCGTTGAGCGCCGGGCTGGGGCCGAGGTCCTGCAGGTACTTGGCGGGCGGCTTGGCCGGCTCCGGGAGGTAGGGATCCAGGGGCCCGCAGGCCGGAAAGCGGGTCAGCCGCGGGCCGCGGGGTGGCGCAGGGTGCAGGTGAGGCGCGGCGGCCGGGGTCCCCTGGGGGCCCGGAGGCTCATCCCCGGCGGCCGCGTAGGGGCGAGGCCCGGGCCCCACGCCGAAAGGCGCGCAGCTCTCCGGGTCCATGCCGGCTCGGGGCACACAGGCCGCCGGGGGCTCCGGGGCTCGCGCTGCCCGCGCGGCCTGTGAGCGCCCGCCAAGGGGGAGGGACCTGGGCGCGGGGGCGCGGAGCCCCCGGGAGCGGCGCGCGCCGCGGGGGGCGGGGGACAGGGGAGGGGGCCGCACTCTGACTTAATGCTGGAACCATCCACGTCACGTGCGGCCCCGCGCGGGTTAACCCCTCGGAGCCCGGGAGCCCCCTGATTCACTCCAGTCGCGGTATCAGAAGCAGTTGGAGAGGGGGAGGAAACCACCCCCTCTCGAGGGCAGGGTCCTTTTTGTCTGCCCATCTTGGTGAGTCCCTTGTTTAGAGCAGCACCCTTGGCCCTGATATCTGGCCTGGAGGCTCTTGACCCTGGAGGGGTGAGGCAGTTCAGGGGTAGAGACCACCTCCACCCACCCACAACAAATACTTTTAGGCCTGGTCTCCTGACATTAGCCTGGGATAATGGCCAGGCAGCAGGTAGGAGCTGGGCTGGGACTTCATCTAACTCTCCTTACTGGGAGTTGGAAAAACTTGCCTCCAGCAAAAACACCTCCGTTAGAGAGCTCTTGTTTCTCGGGGAGAGGAGGGGAGAGGAGTCACTGGGAGTGTTGGGTGGAAACAGCTCTTATCTGGCAATGGGGGCTGGGAGCTGGGCACGATCATTACTTAGCTGTGGAGCCTTGAACTAGCCACTTAGTGTCCTCATCTGACTGTGGAGGTTGGACAGAGTCAATCCTCATAGTCTTTCTGTATATTCCTGGTGGGTTTCAGAAGCAGAGGCAGGGCCAGAGCAGACAGGGGGTCTCCCAGAGGCAGCTCAGGACTGAACAGAGTCCAGCAGAGGTTACCTTAGGAGCAGGTGGAGGAATACCTAGAGGGTTTTGTGTTTGAACAGCAGGCAGGGAGTGAATGCCTTTTAGTGGGCAAATGATCTGGAAGTGCCTGGGGAACCACTGGAGAGAGGCTGTCTGCAGCTCAGACCTTGGGGCTCTGCTGCCCCAGGCCTGCCACCTTGGAAAGAGGCCAAGGTAGGAGCTCCATCTCCTGAGAGTTGGGTCTCCCTAGCCAAGAGGAAGCAGAGGACTAAAGCAGTAGCTTAGAATTTCCAAAAAGTGAAACAACCTCCACCCTACCTAAGATCTGGGAAGAAATACCCAAGGGCCCTAGGACCCTGCTTACTTCAGTGGATTGAGGAGTCCCTAGGTCTGGTTACACCGATTTTTATTTTCAGTGCCTCCAGAGGCTAGCAAGAGGGGTGGGGAGTCAAACATCATTTGTATTTCATTTGAATTCTCAATTTTTAAAGGAATCCAAGGGCCCTGGTGTGAACACCTCCCTCTTCCGCTGGGGGCTTAGAGGGGGTTTCTTGGCTGTCCTCAGCCAGAGTTGGGCTGTAAATCAAGGCCAAACAGGAACCAGAAGCCTTGCATCTCACGAGTAGTCATTAAGCCATTATTAAACGTACCGTAACTTCTCTGAAGCCTTATTGGTTTAAACACCACATTGGAGGCATTATGGCCATTAGGGCCCCTAATCACAGACTGCAGACTGGGGTAGTGAGATGGGAGCACCTGGGGCTGCTATTTCCAGCCAAGAGGGAGGCTTAGCTTGGAATTAAGCTTCCTCTCTGGCCTCACCAGGGAGATCCATTCTCTAGGATCCAGTGGATCCCAGCTCTGGGCAACCAACTTGTATTGATCACTTTTGCCCATTAATAAGGGTTTTTCAATAGTTATTGGGTTAGTAAGTCAACTATACCTCAATTTAAAAAATAACAGATATTGGGGTACAGCTGTAGATATTGTTGACTTCTTTAGGAGCACGTTAATATCAATTCAGGACACCTCTTCTGTTTAACAAAGTAATCAAGCAGTTTACTATGGAAGATGGAAGTATGACACAGGAAAAACATCATCAACAGTGTAAACAAGGCAGCTTAGCTTGAATGCCAAGTGTTTTGCCTCCGGTGATAACCGTTCTGAGGCTCAGTTTACTCATCATAGAAATGGGCCACACACATGGACGAGGGATATTTGAGAAGCACTTATTTTGATGGCTGTGATGAACTGTGTTCATTTAAGAGATTATCATTATCATTAAGAGATCCAGAAACTGCAGCCCAGATTTCTGGGTTACATCACTGAATTGGTGGAAGGCTCCTGACCCCAGATGGAAGGGGCCAGAATCTGGGGCTGAACAGAGAGCCCTAGGGACCCGCACCCCTTCCCGAGCCCAGAAGTTCCTCCTGCCATTCTCCCGCTCTTTGAACAGAACCAATTTCCATGCTGAGATGGTGTCGCCAATTGCACTGAGGTGGCAGGAAATTACAGATTACATTTAAGTTGGGTTAGGTAGATGGGGTTGCCCCTCTGGGAGGGTCTTCTTCCAGGACCATGCAAAACAGGGTACTGAGAGGAGCCTTTCCTTCTCTCCTTTTAGACCACTAGTGCAAACTCTTACCTTTATCCGTATATGGTCTGGGCAGGTGCATAGGAAAAACAAAAATGCAACCTCAGAGTTATTAAGTTTTCCCTTCTTAGGAGGGCTGAGGGATCATGAAGTATAGGGGCCCTCATTTTACAGATAAAAACAACAGCTAACACATAGTATGTACAGTGTGCCAGCACTATCTAATGTATTCTCTCTATACTGATTTACTTAACCCTCACAACAACCCCAGGAAGGAGGCACAGTTATTATCCCCATTTTACAGAGAGAGACTGAGGCCACAGAAGGGAGCCATCTGTCTAGCGTGGATACAGCCACTTAGTGGCAGAACCTAAATTTACGCTCAGATCAATGGTTTCCCACCTGACACCAGCTGTCTCTCAGTCGTTCTTCAGCTAACGTAACAAAGCTGGAATCATTCGATGCACACCCTCCTTCTCCCAGAGGAAGGTCAGAACTTCTTCCTGAGAGGGAATTTGAGGCCAGAGTGGATGGGGACAGTTGGTCCAAGATGGAGCCGTACTGCTGCCTTTCTGATCACCAAGTGACAGTTTATTGATATTCGCCATACCCAGCTGTGGTGGCCAGGACAGTAGGTGGAGAGTGGTTTCTGCTAAGCTGAGACCAAATGAAACAGGGCATCTAACACCTGAGAGGTTTTACGACCCACCAACACAGCCAGATGTGGGGCAGGGTTTTAAGAGAATTTGTGAGTTCACCATTCGTGCTATTTAATAACCAGCTGAATTACAATAGCATTTTGTCACTGATGTAGTGTCCAAAGACTCAGTGAGATGAGCTGATAGGCTGATCCAGACAATTCTGGGTCCTATCATGTAAAAAAAAATGTCTCCACCTGCTGAGGAAAACCTACTTTTAAAATGGGAATGAGGGACTATCCTGGTGGTGCAGTGGTTAAGAATCCACCTGCCAATGCAGGGGACACGGGTTTGAGCCCCGGCCCGGGAAGATCCCACATGCCGCGGAGCAACTAAGCCCGTGCGCCACAACTACTGAGCCTGTGCACTAGAGCCCACGAGCCACAACTACTGAGCCTGTGTGCCACAACTACTGAAGCCCGCATGCCTAGAGCCCGTGCTCCACAAGAGAAGCCACCGCAGTGAGAAGCCCGCGTACAGCAACAAAGACCCAACGCAGCCAAAAAATAAATTAAAAAAAAAAAAAAGGAAATGATATTGGCTGTTTCTAGGCAACTGTTTTACAGTGACTGATTGTTTCATTCATTCATTCATTTAATAGGAGGACCTATTATGTGACAGGCATCTGCTGGCAGTGGGATACAGCAGAGAGCAAGACAGACATGACCCCTGCTTTCGTGGAGTGTAAACTTTGCTGGAATGGAAATGTCTCCTCCAGAATGAAAAAAAAAATCGTCATTTGGATGTGAATGAGAATGGAATCTGGTCTCCAGAGCAGAGTTCCTGGCTTCTAGGCTCGACTGTAAGGTCAGTTCTTGAATTAGGGAAACATCAGTCCCAACTTCAGCTTTCCTTTCCTTTTCGACTTCTCTCAGCCTACACCACACGAAGGCGAATGTGCTCCTTTCTCTCCCAGTGGATGTCCAAACGCGGTCAGAACAACGGGAAAGATGGAACCTCAGATCTGACATTTGTTTGACATATACAGAACTTCCTTCCAGACAGGAAAAACTCAGTTGCTTTTTTTTTTTTTTTTCCTTTGAAGGCAAGACAGTCAGTATTACCCTTGTCCTGTTTAGACTTTGAAATCCTAAATTGATCCCTATGAAAATTCTGGGTCGGGGAGCCCAAGTAGATTGTTTCTCATTAGTGACATTCTTCCTGGAAGGTCAGGCTAAGGAATGGTAAATAAACCTTCAGATCCGGTACTTCCTCCTCATCCATGATATTTAAAAGAAAGAAAGGAAGGGAGGGGGGAAGAAAGCAGCAGCTTTGTGCTGTGGATACCCAGAATCCTTGGCTTTCATTCGGACAATCCAGGCTGAAGTCTGTGCTTCAGAGTAAAATTTCTGGGAAGTTAGGGAGCTATTTTTTCTCTTCTGTTAATTTGATCTCTTTCATTGGGAGAGCCAGTTAACCTGTCTGTACCTCAGTTTCTCCCCTGGAAATTGAGAGGGATGATTCTGTAGTTCAGCTTTTCTGGAATGAATGAAACAGTATTCATAGAGATGTTTCTTGAGCCTGAGTCCCCCTGAACCTGTATTTGTCTGCTCATTTTCTCCACCCACCTCCCTCGGGTCGGGTTGGAATGGGGGCAGGGGCCAGAGAGGTGGAGCTATGTCTGGGATGTGGCAGTGTCCCAAGGGTCTGGTTTGCCCTGATGTGTGCCTTACTGCCTTTGAGTGAAGGTGAATGGGTTCTGAGGCAAGTGCCGGCACGGACCAGGGGAAGTCATTTTGTGAGGGTGTTTTTGATAAACTCTTTCTTGGTGTGAAACAGAGGGGGGCAGGTTTAGACTTCTTGGCAATTTTCACACTTTGATCAATCGGTTTTATGTATTCGTTTAGTCATCAAGCATTTGTTGAATGCCTGCCAATGTGCCAGACAGTGGGGCTGTGCGGTCGGGATAGACTCAGAGACACAGACCACTTTTTCTCAGGGCTTTTCCACACCAGCAAGGAGAGACACAGAGCGACAGACACGTATATAGCAGGGTATGTTGTGCTGAGGCAGGAGAGCACAGGGGACTTATGGGGGCCATGAGACGGGCACTTTCCCAGCCTTGGGCTGGGGGCAGCTGGCCATGGAACACTACCAGGTTGAATCCTGAAAGTTGAGTGAGGGTCAACCCGGGGAAGGTGTATGGAGACTGCAGGAGAGGGGGCGTTCCAGAGAGAACAGCCCAGAGGTGAAAAAAAGGGAGCCAAGTTTGGGGAACTTGGATTTGTTGAATATTGCTGGGGCCTGGGCGGGCAGAGAGTTTGGGGATGGGGGGGGCGGTGGTAGGAAGACAGACAAAGGCAGAGGAGTCCGCAGGAGTCAAGGGAAGGTCTGGGGGGAGGGCAGGCTGGCACCTCAGGTGTCAGTCCCTAGCATCTGCCAAGCCCAGATGCAAGTGCTGGATTCGCTAGTGGGAGACGTAGAGGAGGAAGCCCCAGTCCCTAAAGGCCTCCCTAAGCTAAGGCGGGAATGCAGGAGCCACACCCAGAGGGCGCATATTAAGAAAACATGAAAACAACAGCAACGAAAAAGCACACCTGCTCCCCGGAGCCATGAGGTGGAGAGCTGAGTGGAGGGGCAGAGGAGCTGAGGGATGTGGGCGGACAGGTGGTCTGCAAGGCCTTGTGGGGCAGGGCTCTTACCGGGAATGCTGGTCAGGGCACCCCTTGAACTCATTTCAGCAGGAAATCCATTGGTTCCAGAGTGTAGATTCCAGATTTGTTATTTTACAGGGCTAACAAGTATGTAATTATCACATTTGGGGCCCTTCAAAGGAAATGCAAACACACACCACTGAACACCCTTAGAAATGTGAGCAGAACCCACCCCACAGTTCTGGATGGAGCTCACCACCATGTCACACATACATCCACTCCAGCCCAGGGTCTGCTCCTGCACTGGAGGAAGAGAGAATATGAAGGCCGGGCCTGCACCTTACAAGGGACTGGGAGAAAAGCAAGTGAAGAGGGTGGAAGGGCCTCTGCCCAGCCTCTTCTGGAGTCTCCTGGGAAGGAGAGGGAGCAGGAATGGTAACAATAATAGTATCCACCACTCACAGAGCAGCTACAGTGTGCCAGGCACACGCCATCTCCTGTCCTCTCTAACTGTGTTACAGAGTCGGTATTAATATTCCCATTTTACGGAATGAAGAAGCTGAGATTGGTCTGTGTATTAGTTATCTAATGCTGCATAACAAATCACTCCAAAACTTAGTGGCTTAAAACAGCAATAGTCAGTGACTGTGGGTCAGGGATTCAGGAGCATCTTGGCTGAGTGGTCTGTCTTGGGGTGCCTCATGACCCCATGTCAGACATTGGCCAGGCTACGGAGGATTTGCTTCCAAGGTGGCCCGCTCACATTGTTGGCAGGTTGGTGTTGACTGTTGACGGGAGGCCTCAGTTCCGCCCCATGTGGGCCTTTCCACGTGGCTGCCTCATAACCTGGCATCTGGCTTGCCCCACAGAGAATGAACCAAGAGACCAAGGTAGAAGCTGAGATGCCGTTTATGGCCCAGCCTCGGAACTCACACACCACTACTGCTGCCATATTCTACTGGCCACACAAATCAGTCCTGATTTTGTGTAGGAGAGGATCCCACACTGCGGCTTCTCGGGTGCCACTGTGTATCCCACCATTGCTGAGTGCTGCTCGGATTCCAACCCAAGTTGCCTGACCCCGAAGGCAAGGCTCTAATGTCAGATGTTGGGTCAGGAGGAGTGGCTGCATTGATGGGTTAAGAAGGGGACTTCAAGGGGCATGATGGGGTGCCTGGGAGGCAAGTGGCAAAGCCACTGGGCAGTGAGAGCCACGTTGCCTGTCCTGAGGGAGACTGGGGAGATCCCCAAGTGGGACCATACACGCTTTGTGTACTCCAGGTGTTCAGCTGTCACAGCAGGCAGACTCCTAGGGGCTCCCTCAGTACAGTGAGCTGATATCAGGGCTCCACGGGGGGCTCCTTGTTCACATGAGTGAAGGAAGGAAGCAGGCTCACCTTTCATCTGAGAAGGGTATTCAGATTCCCTGTTTGCCTTGCTGTCGGCTTAGCAGAGGCCTTAGAGCTTGAGTTGAGCGATGGGGAGGGGAAACAGTGTTGAGAGCCCATTGTGAGGTCCGTCTGAACTCGGCACTCTGCATTTTAAAATGTCATGTCATCTGCTCTGGAGGTAGCTATTATTACTCCTGCTTTACAGATGACAGTATAGAACTCAGAGAAATGAAGTAAGTGGCCCAAGGTGTCACGTACTTCCTAAATGACAGAACCAGGAGGCCCCCAGGCAGGTGGCCTGGTCAGCTTGCACCATCTCCAGCAGGCACACTGCCTGAGTCTTCAAAGACAGACAAGAGCTGCACCTGCCCCAGCCATTCAGTGGATCTGAGCATTCGGTGAGGCAGAGACCGTGCTGGGCAGAATTGCGGGCCGGGGGGATGCACCCCGACTCCAAAGCCGGAGTGGGTCCTTCTTCTGAGATTTTTTCTCCTGGGGAGATGAGATTTGGACACGTGAACAGTAGTCCTCTAAGATAACTGCTAAGGGTAAGACAGGCTGCCCTTGCTGAGGAACAGATGTGAGCAGGGAGGGGCTGCTGCACTCCCAGGTCACTTCCAGGTGCAGAAGGACACCACTCGGTGGTCATGAGCACATTAGCACTGAGCCCTGGACTCCCAGCTGCACACCCTGAGGACCAAGGCAAAGGATCATTCCCCCTCTCAGGGAATCCTGGGAGATCTCTGAGCAGCCCAGGAAAATGTGAAGGGCCAGGAAAACGTGGGCCGATGGAGAGGAGGGTAGCTGCTGAGCGTGGGTCAAGCGGGCAGGGCGCGTCTGGGCACAGGGAGCTCGACTGCCTCCTGCAGGGGGTTTTGTGAAGGAGTAGCAGACGTGACAACACATAGGCTGGGCAGCACCAGAAGGTGGCACATGCAGAATATGGAGCCTGCTTTCTTTTGGGCAGTGGGGAGGGTATTGAGAGGCACTTGGAGCAGGGCCTGGCCCATAATAAGTGTTAGTATTATTACCGTTGTCATCATTGTTGTTGTTATTTAGCAGGAGAATGAGAGCTGTGCTGTGGGAATATGATTTTGGTAGCTTGAGCAGAATAATAATAGTAACGATGGTACCTGACATTTATTGAACACTTACTGTGAGCCAGGTCTTTTAAGTACATTGTCTTATGTAATTCCTTATGAGGCAGGTACCATCATTTCTCCAGATGAGAAAACTAGGGCACACAGAGCGTAAGTAACTTGCCCAAAGTAGCCAGGGGACATACGAGAAAGGGACATAGTCAGCATATAGGAAAGTGGTCCAGGCATGAGGTGACTAAGGCCTGACTGGGGTGTGGCCGAGGAAATGAAGAGGGACGGCTGAAAGGAAGAGGTAGTTAGTGGGAAGGAGTGACCAGACTTATTGTCACATGGGTGGTGGGGTGTATGGATGACCCGCAGCCCAGAGAACGGGGGCTGCAGAGACAGGGCACAGAGACATGGCTTCAGGGGACATTTTGAACCTCTGAGCCAGATTTCTATCCTGAAAGGGGTCCTTCACTCAGTCAGTACACATTGTCAACTGTAAAGCCAGTGCATCTACAAAGCCCCAGGCTACCCGCTGGACGTTGGGGATCTCCTTAAGGGGCAGAGGGAGGAGGGCACCGAGTGGACTTTCTGGGCTCCGGAACCCTGTGATCAGTGCCATCCTGGTGACAGCACGGGGCATCCCAGGTGCTGAGTGAGAGTGGGCCTGGCTACTGACTCTCTTGCTCTTCTAAGAGCCCTGGCCGCGAGGCTGCAGGGGCTGTTGGAGGTAGGGAGCCCAGCCCTGGGGATGATTCCTGGGAAGCAAGCAGGATGCTTGAGGTGGGGGGAGAGCAGCGGAGGAGACCTTGTTCTGAGTCGAAACCTTGGTCCCTTTAAGTGGGTGGAGAGGACCTGAGCCCTCAGCTGCGGGAGAGGTGGTTCCCTCCACCAGGCTCCCAAACTTCAGGACTGAGATGACAGTGATGATTTTAGAAGCAGCTCCGTCCTTTGGGGCTGGGGGCGCTCTGCCAGGCCTGGGGAGGGGGCACGGGGGCGAGGTGCCGGGTTGTTAGTCCGCTGTGGGCGCCTGGGGCTCTGCTGGTGGAGTGTGCGTGCACGTGTGGAGTACGGGTGGCTGGGTCTCCCTATTCGGGAAGATGCCGCGAAGCCCTGCGTTTGCTCTGGGGGCCCCTTGCAGCATAAGTAGGCAAGCCCTGGATTTCTTGGGGTCCTCAGAGGGGAGGGTATCTATAACCACACACAGACCCCAGGGCATCTGGGGAAAGGCAGCTCTGTAGGCACATTCACACCAGATCCATCGGACAAAGAGACCGGATATTTTGCTGTTTGATAAACTTCGTAAAACAGTGGAGCTGAGTGATTTTGCTGCTGCCTGAATGGAAGTATTCTAAGAACCCATGCCAAGAAGATAAATAAGGCCGTGGCTCCAGGAGAGGAGCTGAAACAAATGTGTGGCGAGAGGTACATCAAAGTAAAACTAGTTCTCCTGACGACCCGGGTTCTCTGTGTGACGGAGTGTGCGCATGTGTGTGTCGGGCCAAGTGTTTGGCAGATACTAGGCTACATCGAGGGGCCTGAAGATGTACCCTGGGCTCTTGCCAACCCCTCTGAAGGCCTGCTTGAGATTTAGCTAGGATTAGGCCCAGCCCTGCTTGGTACAAAGGGAAAGAAGCATTAGAGCCACTATTGGAGATTCAGGCCCTGCAGTCAGCCAGCTGGGGTTAATTCAAACTGGAATATGTGTACTGAGAGGGCAGGGATTCCTCAGTGGGCAGGGTGACCAGTCCCTGTTGGCCAGCGAAAGATTTATCCTGCACTGATGACAGGGGATACAAGCTTGAGTGCGAAAACATCAGCCCTCTCTTATGTGGCTCCAAACACCTCAAGGGATGAGGGGGAGATACAGGGGCATGGAGATAGAACAGAGTGTTAGATCTGGATGGGAGTTTAAACAGCATCTAGCCCAAAGGTTATCAAAGTATGGTCCTCAGGCCAGCAGCAGTAGCATCTAGGAACTTGTGAGAAAGGCAGATTATTGGTGCTCCGTGAGACCTACTAAGTCGGAAACTCTTGGGGTGGAGCCAGCAATTTTTGTTTTAACAATTTTTTTCCGGGTGATACAGATGCAGACTAAAGCTTGAGAATCACTGATCTAGGTTGTCATCTTCATTTAGAAATGAGGGAACTGAGACGTAAAGAGGGAACTTTTGCCAGGAACAGAGAGCTAATTAGGACACAGCCACTTTCCCCCTCACCCATATGGTCTCAGCTGTTTATCTTGCAAATAACACGGGGGGATTTTAATAAGTTTTTTCTTAGAGGCAATTGTTATGTGTTTATATATTTTCCATTTGTTAATAAACCATTTAGATCAGCAGTGTCGCTGGGGCCCAGACCTTGGAGTTATTGGTTGTAAAGTTTAGGCTCGGGGAAATGGACTCTCCTTCCAGTTTGGTCCCAAGTCCAGGCAGCCAGGTCCCATTCCTGCAGCTGCCCCCAAGTCACCAGCACCTTCTTCCCCTGTCTATCCCCAGTTGCTTTCTCTGTAACTGCACCACCAGCCCCATAGGCTCCCTCTATGTGCAGATGTTTCGGTCAATAATCCCTCCCTCAATTTGCAGGGCCAAGCAAGGGTGGACGTGGTGGGATTAGTTTCGCCCACTGGCCTTCTCTGCCTTCCTGAGAAGACCTGCCTCTGCTTCCGGCTCTCACAGTGGGCCCAGCATGTTTCCAATATTGCATCAGTGTTTTCCCCAACAGAGTAACGCTTTAATGGGGCAGATTTGTTCTCTGTACGGGAAACATGTGGGCCCTTGTCAGACGCCGTGGGAGCGAGTTGCCCTCCACCATGGCCATCGGGTCACCTCTTGGGGCTCCCGTACCTGTGCTCAGGAGAAGGGCAATTTCCTAGATCCGGTGGTGTGAGGAGGATGAGGGGCCCTTCAAGACTTTGGGGTGAGTAACTCCTCTAAAAGGGCAGAACCATGATAGATAGCCTGTTTACAGCAGCCCAGATTCCTGGGAAATTCATACAAAAGTTCTGTTGTGGTCTAAATTTCCTAGCAAAAGAGGAAGGAACCAGCTTGCTTTGTCCAGTGTAAACTGGACCTTACTGAAGGATTTTAAATGGGAGTGGGGTGGGGTAGGAAGGGTGAAACCCACTCCCTTCCTCCTCCAAAGGCCTAGATGGAGATGGTTTGCAAGAGGGTGAGGGGAGGAAGCCCGAGGGAAGGACAGAGTCCCTGGCCTCTCTTGTTAGAGAGCCCTCCCCGGCCCCAAACATTAATGGAAACTTGACTTTCTTTTCCCGAGCCTGGGATTCTTTCCTGAGCCCTGAAATCTCTGAAGCTGGCATTTCTCACCTTCAGGGAGCTGTGACACCCAGGGACGTTTTATCTGATTCACCAACCTTCTCCTCTGCTTTTCCTGCCAATCAGGGGTCCATAACCTGCAGTTAAATAATTAAAGTTAATTAAAGTTTATTTCATTTTGAGCATTTCACAAAGCCCTGGAGATAATTGGAGTTTCCCTAGAGTGCTGCAAAACCAGGTTTGGAAATCTCCGATGAAGAGGACATTGGGCAATGGATGATGGAGACAAAGGAGGAGAAAAGAGAGCAAGAGGTGGGGGGGTGGGGCGAGGCAGAACATTTTGTTTCCACTGGGTCTCCTGTGTGGGCTGGAGGGCTCTAGTTAGTTAAACGGTGATTCAGTCCAAAAATGGTTGATTCCGTTCTGATGTACCGGGAACACAGATTGAAAAGACACAGCCAAGGAGCGACGGAAAGAAACAAAGAGAGGGGCTCTCCGGGTCCCCCAACACAGCCACTGGCAGTATCATCCCAGGAAGAGACCTCTATTCTCGACTCCCTCGCGTCCCCCAACCGTAGGGATTTTAGGGAAGCCCCTCTTTACAAATGCAAAGTCTGCTGATTTGAATTAGGCCCCTGAAAACTTGCCTCCTGCCCCGGAAGATTTATTTTATTAAGTGGTCCACACCTGAAAGTAATTGAGTGTCTCGGCATGGGTACAGGGAATGCGGAGGGAGAACGGAGTGGCGGCGGCGGCGGCTCCCAGTTCCTCTCCGGCCCCATGCTCTGCGCCTCTCCGAGCCCGGGTCTCTCCGCCGCGCCTCAACCCTGCTCTACCTCCCCCGCCGGCGTTGCGGAGAAAGCGGCCTGGCGCGCGAGTGGGAGTAAGGAGGGATACGTGGGGCGATCGGGAGTTGCGTGTGAAGGTGGGTAGGTGGCTGCGCCCAGCGTCGCCCTCGCGCCGACATGCCATCGGGCCCGCTGACCCCGGTGCCCTAGTCCCAACCGCGCGCCCTCGCCAGCCCTTAGACATTGTCGCGCTGGCACATGAATCCCCGCCCAAAGTAGGAATAGGAGAGAGATTGAAATAGATAAAAGCATTCGAAGTTTAATGTCAGCATCAAATCTCTATAAAACCAGATCAAAGAGAACAGGCGCTTGGTTTCTTCCGGGATCGCCGGGGGCCTTGGGGCTCAGGGGGCCCCGGGGGTTGAGCCCGCGGCCGCCCGGCGCGTTCTCCTCTCCACCCGGGGCCGAGGATTCCAGCACCGCAGCCCGGGGCCTGAGCCCGGCCGGGGCGCACGCGAGCGGAACCGGGGCGGCGCCCGTGAACTCGGGGCCTGGTGAATTAAGAGCGGCACGCAGGTTGTCCGCCGCGCGTCGAGGTTCTCCGAGAGCCGAGCTGGAGGCGGCGGGCAGAGGAAACGCGCGAGCCGGGAGCGTGGCGCGCGGGGCCCGCGACCCGCGACGGGCAGACGGCACGACGGGAGGGTGGCAGACGGGAGGGCGGGTGTCGGCTGCTCCGAACCGCCGTTGCAGCTCGCGTCCCGCTCTCTTCCGGGCCGCAGGCCGTGGCGAGCGGCCGGCAGCTAATTGCCACTTTCCGTCGGTTGTGCGCGCCGAGCCGCGCCGGCTCCCGCGTCTTCCCTGGGTTCCTGCGGCGCGGACTGTGCGTTTGCTTTCGTTTTCTCCGTTCCGTTCTTCCATAAACATACGTGTGTCTCCCTTTGCGTCCCCAAAACGATTCTTCTACGGTGAATGACCAAATGGAGCTTTCTTCTCGTGCTTAGTCACCGGCAACTTTTGCAGGGTGGAATGAAACTCCCCGGTGTTTCCAATGAGACGTGCAAATTGAGCTCTTTTCTAATTATAAACCTGCAATCTCATAGAGGCTTCAAAGTTACGACCACAAGAAATATGAATGAAGATAAACCCTCACATCTTGAGGATAAATATGGAGAACTTTATTAGTAGCAAAATTATAGTCTCTTTCTCTCACTCCACATAAAAAAGAATTGTAAATTACCGACGTTCTCTGCCTGTATCAATTTTATGTGCTGTAGCATTCCACCCCTCCGGACGTAAATTTACATGTCCGCAGAGCCTGCTCATAGGTAAAACCACATGTCTATTTTGTGTGCCTGTGTATGCTGGTACAGTAATCTTGCCGCCATGGACAGTTCATGGCGATGGACGTTGGGACAAGAGTCATTCGATGAGCATATGCATGGAGCACTCTTTGTGTTTGGACACCCGGGAGAAACACCCAGGACTCATAATGGTAAATACACCAGCCAAAGAGGATTTCCTCTCATACATAGCCTGAAGTGACAGGAAATCCACAAGCAGAAAAAGGGCAGAAAAATTAAAGAGAGGCTGAAGAAAAGAGGTTGTTGCTGTGAAAAAGAAAAAGGAAGAGAGAGACAGAGACAGAGACAGAGACAGAGAGAGAAAGAAAGAGAATGAGAGAGACAGAGAGAGAGAGAAAGAAAGAAAAAGAAAGAAAGAAAGACAAAATGTAAAGAGACAGATGCAGTGCTGAAAGACAAAAGGGATAGAAATTCACAACAAAGGGAGGGAAATGTCACAAAAAGACAGATTTTGAGAGGGAAACAGAGGGGAAAAGGAGAGAGGTAGAACACTGTTAGGGCAAGAAATATATAAAGAGAGATGGAAGGAGAAGAGGGACAGATGGAAGGAGAAAGGGTAGGCACAAAAAGATGTAGAAGAAAGACATCAAGAAGGATGGAGAGACAAAGAGCGGAGCCCAGAATGGGGGTGGGGTGGGCTGGAGAGGAGAAGATAGAAGCCTTGGAAGCTGGGAGCCTTCCCAGGGCTAGGCGCCTCCCCAGGGCCTCACTTCTCAGATTTCCTCAATGCAAGGGAAATCCAGGGAAGCCTTTGTGGGCGCCGTTTGTTTGCTCCAGACCCAGACCTGATGATGCTGTTGATTTGGTTTTTAAACAGTGGGTTTGCAGCCTTCTGGGCTGGGGCAGGGGTCTGCTAGCCATCCTTAAACCTGCAGATTGGATTGAATTTCGACCACTTTGATGGTCCTGTAATCGTCTCCCAGTTTTCCAATTTCCAATCCCCTCCACCCGGCTGGGGGTTGAAAAGGAACTTTAAAGACGCCTTTGATAACGTCTCACGGTTACATATTTCCATAACAATTTTCTTTACCAGATCGTTATGTCTGATGCAGCCCCAGATGTTCTGGGGGAGAAAAAGGGAACCAGTCCCCCTGTCCCAGCCTGTCAGGCACTGGAGACGGGCGTGGGGAGGCGAACTCAAGTGCCTCAGGAACCAGGACACTCCAGCCCTTCTCTCCTCTTGTGGCCCCTTCCTCCAGCTCTTCCTTGGCCACATTTTTCGAATCTCTCTCAGGGCCAGGGACCCATCCTCTGCACACAGCTCAGGCACTAGTGCGGCTCTAGGTGTCTCTTTTCCACCCAAACCTGCCTATTTTGGATCTCCTTCCATGCTCTCTGCTTGGTGACGGTTTGTGAAGTGGAGAAACCACTCCATGCTCGTGTCTCAGTAGGTCAAATTGATTCCAGGTGCCTTTCTTGAGAACTTTAACGGGCCTTTCTGGAGACACAGTGTCCTTAGGAGTATCAGGAGACTTCCTTCTTCCTCAAACAAATGTATTGAATATTACTGTTTGAAGGCACTGAGATGGAAGCAAATGTCAATCAAACATGTCCTACCCTTAAGGAGTGCGGCATCTGCGCAGTTGGGGAAAGGAGACATGTATGCGAGTAACTTGGGCTGAGGGCTGAGTGAGTGTGAAGAATGCAGGAAAGATGTGTAATAAAGTGGCCCCAACGTTCAAAGGCAGCAAGGTGACTCTGGCTGGAGACATCTGGGAAGGCTTCACGGAGGAGGTAGCATCTGCTCTGGGTCCTGGAGGACATGCAGGGTTAGACTGCGTGGTAATGCGGAACAGTAGGCACTGTGGTAGGCTGATGGGGGAGACATTTGGAGGCAGAGGCACTTTTTGGTGCCCTCTCTCCAAATCAGACCTGGGCAGTTATTAGAGCAAGCTTCTCTCATTCAATTCATTTCACCCAACATTTGTTGAAACCGGGCACCGAACTGGGCATGTGCTGGGCACTGGGGTATAGGAATGAAGGAGACAGGTTTCTGCCATCCTGGCATAGATCGGTCATGTTGCTATAGCTCATGTTCCACAGAATTCTAAGGGGCTACTCAGGGCCCTTGGGGCAGTGAAAGGGAGGCCAAGCAGCCAGCAGCCCCCACTGCAGCCAGGGCAGTTCCACTTTTTATATACCGGGGTTCCTGTGAAATTTCCTTTAGAAGAAAAGTGGGTCTCTACTGCTTGAAAAGAAAGAAAATCCCTAGTTCATAGGTACTTATGAATTATGAAAAATAACTAAGTGAATAGTTAACTAAATGAAAGCATGAGTGCATGTTTGCCAAAGACTGTGATAATCCAATTCTGGACACCTAAGTTTTGATTTAAAAGATCCAAGGTCCCTTCTGTGCTTTCACTGTCTGTCTGTGGTCTGTGGATAGAGTGTGCATCAGGTCCCAGGCTGCTGTTTTCTCTGAAGTTGTCTTCCCACATCCTGCTCTTTTCTCCCACTCCTCAGCTGGTTGGGAGTGGCTAGGTTCCAGCTATTCCTAGAACACTCAAAGGGTCTTATCCTAATGATATCCCAAGACCCGGCTCCCCAAATGGGGGGTACAGTGGGCTGAACTCA
Organism: Monodon monoceros; assembly: GCF_005190385.1. Lineage (NCBI taxonomy): Eukaryota > Metazoa > Chordata > Mammalia > Artiodactyla > Monodontidae > Monodon > Monodon monoceros. Next base: position 84,834,880 of record NW_021703774.1, on the reverse strand, counting down.
GCCAGTCAGAAATCCTACCCCTTGCTTTTTGTTGTATCTCATGAGTTGCAATATGACAAAACGCCACCAGGGGGCAGGACAGAAACGTGGGGTGCTGCTCTCTAAGGGCGTTGTCCATGGACAGTGTGGAGAGTCCATAGCCCATCTAAGCACTGCCCTTCAGGGTAGACTAAGATGAGTGCACATAGCCCCTGCCTGCAAGAAACTTACAGTCCCGTGGTGACTTCAGTAATATAGTTCCCTACTCCTTAAGTGGGCAGAGGAGTCAGTCGGAGTTGTAGCTGGAACCCCTAGCCTCTTCCAGCACCGCCCCCTACCCCAGCAGTCCCTGCTGTGCCCCAGAGGCCTAGCCTCCGCTCAGGGTCCCCACTGGTTTCTCCAGCTGCAAGAACCAAGGCCAAGGGAGCCTCGGCTTGCCTCTGCCTTCCCGTGATGACCCCAGACATACGTGGGGTACATTGACTATTGTGGGCTCCTTGCAGGTGGGACCCCTGAGGGAACAGGATGCTGGAGCCCGAGGCTAAGACCTCGCAGCTAGGGGAAAACAAGCCAGCTCTGGTCCCCCTCATCTAGGGGACCACCTTCCCCTAACCTAGGCTGGCGTCTGCCTACAGGCCTGCCGTGTGTCCTCTTCCCCCTTCCCAGCTGAGAGGGGTGGGTGCCCTCTGTGCTGGGTCAGGAAGAATGTCGCTCAAAGACTAGGTGGGCCCGTGTGCATAGGTGCATGTGCTTGTGGGCTGGTGCGGGTGAGAGGCTGTGGGCATTCACCGATCACCGAGGTGTCCCCACTTCCAGCCTGCCCTCGGTGCCTTAGCCCCTCAAGCCAAAGACATGTATTCAGCACCTGTCCCGCTCAGGGCCCAGGGCCAGCTCAGTGGGAGGTGGAGCCATGAACTAGACGCAGTCCCCATGTTCGGGGGCCTGAGCTGTAAGGGAGGCCCAGTCTGCGGGCTTCAATGGCCAGGTCATGCCTGTCCTTTCAGTGCTGAGCAAATAATGACATTTCATTATTTGTGGCATGGATAAAGGGAGGGGGAGAAGTAAGAAGGCATTCCAACAGGGTGGCATGGTGAGTCCCTAGGCAGGACTGCTCCTCGAGGGACCAACCATACAGGTTTTAAACCTGGAAGTCTTGTCTCTCAAGAAGCCCTTCGGTCGCAGGCAAACCTGGAGGGTTGGCCACCCTAGCTTCTGCCCCCCCAACCCCTCGGGAAAGGGCCAAGCAGCTGGTTCCTCCTTGGCCCTCCTCTAGTCTCCCACCCCTTTCTCCTTTTCCCCCCACCCAGCAGGGTCTCCTCTTAGGTCTCCTGGGTCTTACCCTGCCCCAGCCATGACCCCCCAGCCTGACCTCCAGGGCTACCCACTTCCGTTTCCCTCGGCCATTCCTGATAAGGAGACTAGAAGCAGGTTTGCCCTTTCACCTCTGCATATCTCTCCACAGAGCCCCCGGGTCCCCACATCCTATGTCACATCCTCCAAGTCCTGCAGCTCCCCCAGGCTGCAGGTTTTAGGTGGGAGAGGACTGCTGGGATGAGGGGCTGCAAAGGCCACAGCCCTTGGGACACGAGCCTCTCCCTATCCTGGCCGAGGACGGTCCAGGCGCCTGCTCCCAGGACACAAGAGCTGCTGGGCAGGATGGCTGAGCTGACCGAGTCCTGTGCTGCATTTTGACTGACATTCTTGGTGGAATTGGCCGGATGTTTCTCCTTCACAAGAGACACAGCCTCGGGCAAGACAGCTGTGCCTCCCTCAGCCCAGCCGCGCAGCTGGGGGTGCTGAGAACCCAGGACCCACAATTCCTACTTTTGGGATAACATCACTGGGCCAAGAGGTCTCCAGGGAAGGGGTGTGGTGGCTTCCTTGGGGCCCTAAGAGGTCAGCACGACTCGCATCTGAATATCTTCTGTTCTTGTTCTTCCTGAGCTCTGTTCTCTACCTGGGTCTATGGACCGCACGTGGACACTGTCATCTGACTCGGGCAGGCAATGCGGTGCAGGGACCACCTGATACACAGAGTTACCTGAGGTCTGGCCTAGGCCAGGCCCTGCTCAAGGCCCTGAGTCATGCGCAAACCCACTCCTTATTTTTGGTAAGGGCATCATTTGGGGACGTTTTCGTCTGGAGCTCCAATCCCCATGAATTAGAAGCGATCAGATGCAGCTGTTATTTAAAGGGCACATAATGGTCTTTGCTGATTCAGAAGGCATTTCATAAGTTTGCAGCGTTTGGGGAAATAACATTGGTAACATCAAATTCGTGGCCTTGCGATGGTGAGAATTCTGTATGCAGAGAATTTTTGCCTTTGGTGAAATCTAGCCACAGCAAATACCAAAAGCAACATGGAAGAGAAAAAGTTATCCACCTGCAGCCTGACAGGGCTATAAAGGGAAAGGAAAATGCTCTCGCCCTGGATCTTGGGTGATTATGAGCTTTGTGTATGAATATGAGGCTCAGGGCTCTTATTTCCATTTCTTTTTTTTTTTTAATAAACTTATTTATTTATTTATTGGCTGCATTGGGTCTTCGTTGCTGCGCGCGGGCTTTCTCTAGTTGCGGTGAGTGGGGGCTACTCTTCGTTGCGGTGCGCAGGCTTCTCATTGCGGTGGCTTCTCTTGTTGCGGAGCACGGGCTCTAGGCGCGCGGGTTCCAGTAGTTGTGGTGCACGGGCTCAGTAGTTGTGGCTCGTGGGCTCTAGAGCACAGGCTCAGCAGTTGTGGCACACGGGCCTAGTTGCTCCGTGGCATGTGGGATCTTCCCGGACCAGGGCTCGAACCCGTGTCCCTTGCATTGGCAGGCGGATTCTTAACCACTGCACCATCAGGGATGCCCTCTTATTTTCATTTCTGCGTCTTTTATAGCCATGGTTTTTCAGGCTGTAAGTCATATGAGTAGCACCTTCGTCGTTTTGGCCACATATGAGTGCCACTTGTACTGTTAACATTTTTCTTTAAATTAACTGACTACACACACACACACACACACACACACACACACACACGCATGCATGCACACATACACACGAATATCTTTCAAAAGGACATTGTACATTCTTAACTCCAAATGGGACACCAGTAGCACTTGTCTTAAACAGAGGGTAGCCAGAAAAATAAATAAAACTAAAGCATAGAATGTGATTACATTGTAGCTAGAGTTGCCTTTGGAAGGCTTTGAGTCTAAGATTTGCTTTCTTCCCTTAAACAGGAATGTCAGCAAGTGTTAGAGGCAGTTAAAGTCCCATCGGCCACAGTTTTAGTGACCAGATGCAGCTGTTATTCAAAGGTCACATTGTGATCAGGTCTGAGAGAGAATTGGACCGGAATGATTACTTCACTGTCTCTTCAGGGCACCATATAAGATTGTCTCCAGTTCTGCCCAGAGCCCTGAGTGGTTCTGCCCAGGAGGTATTTTTCTCTGGCCACTGGCCCAAAGCATCCCTCTCAGCTGATTTCCTGAGCACACCTTTCCTGGAGCTCCTGCCATCAGAGGTCTGCTCACCTGCCCACAGGGAGAGGACTGATGGAGTTGCTGGAGACAAGGGGTGCCCGTCTCCCCTTCTCTGATGTTGCGTAGAATATTCCAGCCTTAATGAGACAACCCTAGAAAGAATGTTTCCACTTTTCTTAGCAGAGCTACAGGCAGTTTTCCATGACTATGAGAAAACCCCAAGCGTGAGAACAGGCAGGGCATTTGAACTCGACTTCCTGCTGCTGCCGATTCCCAGTAGTATTTTCCACTCTTCCCGCTCCCTTGAGTTCTAGACTGCTATGTCCAGCTGTCCGTATGTCCTCCCCACTTGCAAGCCTAAAAGGCGTCTCAACAAAGCAGAACTCTCCAGTGCGCCGCAAACCAGCTTCTCTCGCAGGCGCCCCCCCTCAGCTACAGGCACTGCCCCTCCCCGGTTGCTCAGGCCAAAGACCCACGTGACCCCTTTCCTCATATCCCAGATCCAGTCCATCCCTCATCCTGTTGGCTCCACCATCCCAAAGTATGCAGAAGCCAATGACTCTCCCCACCCCCTCTGCCCCGAACCTGGTCTCCCTGCTCCTGCCCGTTCTCCACCCACCAAGGCCAAGCGTGATCTTTGGAAGTGAGAGGCCTGATTGTATCACCACTCAGCTCAGACTCCTCCAGTGGCTTCTCCTGGCACTCGGAACCGAACTCAAACTCCTCCCGTGACCGGGGCCCTGGGTCCTTCCTTCTTCACTGCACCCTCCGCCCTGGGTTCGTCATGCTCCAGCAGTGCTGGCTTCATTCTACTTCTCCAACACCCCACCAACCCCGGGGCCTTGGCACCTGCTGTTCTCTCTGCCAGGAGCGCTCACTCCTGATCCCCACAGGGCTCCAGCTTTGCTCCTTCCCTTTATTCAGGTCTCCACGGAAATGGCACCTCCTTTGGGAGATGCCCTGACCTCTCTGAGATGGCACCTTCCCTTTATGCTGCTTTCTTTTTCCTCACAGCATTTACCACCATTGACATCGCTTGCCCGAGAAAGTCTATTTCTCTTTCACTTTTCAGAGATAATTTCACGGGATACAGAATTCATTCAGCACGTTAAATATTTCACTCCCCTTTCATCTTGTCTGTATGATGAAGTGTCTGAGGAGAAGTCTGATGTAATTCTTACCTCGTTCCTCTGTGGGAAGCATTCTTTTTCCTTCTGACTTCTTTCAAGATTTGCTATTTGTCTTGATTTTCTGCCATTTCAGTGTGTTGTGGCTTTGTGTAGATTTTTTGGTATTTATCCTGCTTGGTGCCCTCTGCTGTATTATATATTTATTTGATTATTTCTGTCCTGTCTCCCACACGAGAATGTAAATTCATGAGGACAGGGACTTTGTCTAATTCACTGCTTTATTCTGCTGTCTGGAATAGTTTTGGAGGCTAGTGTCATTCACTAAATATTTCTCGAGTAATGAATGAGTCATCAAGCATAGAGCCTCTAATAAGTTTGTGTAAGAAAGCAGTATCATGTAATGTAATTCATACTATAAAATGTCACTTTATGTTTTCTTAATTGGAGGTTGTTTAATCTATTTTTATATTTCAGCATGAAGTTGGCAGCTGCACTTTTTTGGAATAATATTCATAACAATGACTAGCACTTACCGAGCGATTACTACCTGGCAAACACTTTGATGGGCTTCGCATGTATTAACTCAGTTAACCCTCACAAGAACGCTTTAAAGTAAGTATCATTATTATCCTCATTTAGAGATGAGGAAACTGAGGCACAGAGAGGTTAAGTAATTTGTTCAAAGTCACACAGGTACCAAGAAGTGGAGCTAGAATTTGAACTCATGAAGCGTGGCCCCAAGTCCATGAGCTTCCGTGAACCTAATGTCCGACTTCTGTCTCTGTTTGCTCTTTTCATTGAGGTATAACTTATGTGGGCCAAGTGTACTAACCAAGAGTACAAATCAACAAATTTCCATGTACTCCCAGATCTGGAACTAGTACTTGCCTAGTGCCCCCCAGGCCTCCTGGTATCCCTTTGATTCAGTTCCCCACAAAGTAACCCTTAGTCTAACCTCTATCACTAACTGATATTGGGAAAAACTGTCTTTTATCCTCTTTAGTTTTTTTAAAAAGTGTTAAAATACTTTCCTTTTGTCTGTTCTTTAATATCCTTAGTTGATTAAATGAAAAGTAAGAACATTGAATAATAATTTCAAGCAAGTTAGACACCACCCCCTGCCTTCCCCCGCCCGGCACTGCTCTCAGGTGCCTTCCTGAGTCTCCTAGATTGAGGGGGAGGGAGGCCTTTCTGAGAAAATTCTGCGTGTTTGTCACTGTGTCAGGCCTATGGCAGGTATTTAAAACACCTGCTGATGGGTGGACAGATGGATTGGTCATCTGCAGAGATGCTCTATCCCTGCCCTTGAGGGGTTCCTGGAGAGAGACCTGTCTTTGTCTGGGGTGAAGGCTCCAAGCTGCCAGCTGGTAAGGTCGGAGGCTGCCAGCCTGGTACCAGGACCTGTCCATCACCTTCTGGGGTCCCCTGGCTGGACTCGCACACTGCCAGCCTGTACTCACATGGCTAGAATCCCCCTCAGACCTATAGCTGACTCCCCTGCTCCAGCCCCGTCTAACGCCTGCTCAGAACTCACCGACTTCACAATCCCTAGCCTCCCCGCTCCCGGGGCCCTTCCCTGAGTGTCAGCAGCAATTTCCTGGCAGGCCTGGTGACAGTAGCCTGAGCCAGCCCAGGGGAAACCCAATGCCATGGTGTCAGCAGCGGGTGTCCCTTGGTGTCTGGGGAATGGGGCTGAGACTGTGCAGAGCTGAGCCGCCCGAGGGGGTGGAAGGGCTACGACCACCCTGCCCCCACGGCTCCCTGTTCCTTCCATACTCAGTGCAGGCATCTGTGCCCACTTGCCCTGCACCCAAGGACCCTGGCAAAGACACCTCTTTCCTGCTTCACAACTGGATCAGGGCCAAAAAGTCACCCACACGCTGGAGACAGTGCCTGGGGTGACAGTGCCTGGCTCTGGGCCGGCACACGTCCTTTCTAATCTTGCTCCGCATTCAGAGAGATGGCTGCATCCCAGGCCCCATGGATGGCCAAGTCCACGCCTTCTGCCTCTGCTTTTACCTTGTTGCTGGGTCTGTGCACGACACCCACCTTCTCTGTTGTCCAGAATTCTCGTTAGGGGAGGACTGGGTCTCCTCTCTCCTCCGTATCCCCCTCAGGTCAGTAGAGTTATTTTCCGAGGACCGGTCCTTGAGTGTGGAGACTGCTCGTATTTTGTTTAGTCTAATTGCCTCTTAACACACTTGGATACTCATGAATTCTTCTATTCTAAATTTAACTGATGTGGCACTACTGTGTGCACCGTTTTCCTGGATCACGTGTGCGTCCCCTGCCCTTGGCACAGAGCAGGGGCTAAGTGGAGGCTGGCTGCATTGGACTAGATCCACTTGACCTACAGAGGGGTGGGGAGACTCACGGTGGAAGGACGGCTCTCAGCCTGGTCCCAGCCTGGCGGGGCTGGGAGATACATCCAAAGGCGTGGGCCAGTGGGCATTCATTTGGTTTGGGCCTAAGTCTTGGCTACTGTCCAGTTAAGCTCTTGTCTCATGACCAGCAGACCCTTGGCTGTTGTTACTAGAACTTCTCTCATGTGGGCTGACTGAACAGGTGCCTCTCCCCGACCCCCTTCAGGCCTCTGCCTGGAGCAGAGCTGCAGACTCAGTGCTTGAGACTGGCCAGTCTCTTTCCCGGGTGCTCAGTCACCCTTCCCGGAGCTGTGGAATTTTGCCCTTGGGATTCATCTTAGAGGTTGCCTGAAAGTCCTGTCTCCTCCTCTGTCTCTTCCTCCACAAGAGGAAACTGAGGCTGAAAGTGCAGTAATTTGCTCAGGCTTGCCCAGCCATTTGAGATTCTATGGCCCCAATCTCCCCACCCGAAGTCCCTGCTGACCCAGGCTGTAATATGTCCCATGCTCCACGTGTATTAAGCGCTCGCAGCGTGCAGAGGTCTGAACTGTGCCTCAGGCTAGGGAAGAACGTCCCCAAATAAAATAATAACAGTTGTTCCCAAACTTGTGGATTTTATGGACCAATTAAAAATTAAGGGGATGGACATAGGTTTGACAATTATAATTTTGCCAAGAATAGGTTTTCTAGAAGTCCTACTTTCATCATGTTTTGTAACAAGAAAGAAGAACATTTTAAATCAGAAGAGAGACGATATTTCAAATTTAAAAGCTGACTAAATGTTACCATATACAGAATTCATTATCGATTTTTCTCTTTCACCTCTGACTGGTAAAAGCATCATCGTGGACAAAAGCCCTCCCTTCCTTGGACCTGAATTAGAAGACCCAGTTCTGTCCCAAGGAGCCCATGCTTTGGTCTAAGGGGGAGTGGGGATTGGCCCAGAGGTCCAGCTATCACCTCATAGTCGCCTCCGGGCAAGGGTGGCCCAAAGTGTTGGAGTGTGACTGGGGCATGGGCAGAGCCAGTCCAGGCCTTTCTCCTGGTGCTCGGAAGGCCGGGGAGCAGGAGGGGTCTGGGAAGGGCCTCTGGGGGTTCTGCCCTTAACTGTCTGATGTTATTGTTTCCATCTGGAGGCTTTGACCTGAGAACTAGCCGAGGCCGTTCCATTCATGGGGGTTGGAGCACTGGCTAGATATCCCGAGCCTTCGGTGACTGTACCAGCTTCTTCTCTCCTAGGCTGTGTGACCTTGAACCAGTCCCTGAACCCCTCTGGGCCGCTTTCCTTGACTCACAGGGCAAATGTGAGGATAGCCACTCGGATAGCAAGTGTACAGCTGTGTAGCCACAGGAGCTTTTTAAAAAGCATTTGCTCCAGGATCCCAGAGCACCCACTGGCTCGACTTCCAAGCCCTTCCTCTACACCGCACAGCCTCCAGGTCTTCATCAAACCTGAAATCTGCCCAGTTATGGCATTATTTTTCCAGCCTCTTGCTCCTTCAGGCCTTGATTCCCTCAACCTGACCCTGACACCTCGCAATTTCCACTGGGTTCTGTGTGTTTGACTCACCATCAGCACCTGTCCCCTCTGGTGCTGGCACCTCTGGCATGAAGCTTGAGTCCAGACACCATTGCTCAGACTCCGTGGTGGCCCCTGGCAGGGGTTTTTCCTGCCATTGGGTGGTGGAGACCACGGTTGACTCTCCCTCACCTCTTTCCCATCATCCCTCATTCCAAGGGCCAGGAGGAAGCCTCTTCTCTGGAAAAAATGACTCCCCGTTGGCTCTTCTGGGCTCCAGGGGGCTCCCCCAGCCTCACAGCATCCTCCCCTCCTGCCTCACACCAGTGCCAGCACGGGGACTGTAGGCTACCAGCCCTCTGCACTCTTAGGGAAAAGCTGTGTCTTTCCCTCCCTCCTTCCTGTCCTTTTCATCCTCCCTCAGACCCCAGCCCCCTGGCCCCCCAGGGCCTCTCCCTCTCAGCCCTTATCTGCCCCAGGATCTGCCCTGCAGATGCCCTCACTGCTCCGCGTGCTCCTGACCCTGGGATGGCATCACCGCCCAGCCTGCCTGCCCCGGGGCCAGCTCCGGCCTGCTCTCCTTCCCTTTAAAAGCCCCCATGTCTTGAAGCTGATTAAAACAAACACAGCTCGTATTTTTGTTCTTAATCCAATTGTGCGCTGGGCTAGGGTCGGGGAGGGAGGATAGGATGACAAAAGCACATTCCTCGCCATGCCAGGGGGGGAGAGCCAGACCAGGTACCCGCCAAGAAGTCCCCAGCAGCTGGGGAGGCCATGCGTCCAAGTGGGGTGCTGTCCAGCAATAGTGGATGGACCCCTCCCTGAGCAGGATTCAGCTGCTGCTCCCCGGGCAGGTCAGGAGGAGGGACAAGTTCTCCAGGCCTTCCCAGAAGGGGAACGAGAGGCCCTTCTGGGAGCAGAGTGGCCAGCTGGGGGGCAGGGGCTCCAAATGGAGGCCTTTATTCTCTCTAGTCTGGAAATGAGACATAATCCTCTTGTCTCAGCCGACCCCTGTGACATCCCTGCTCAGCACTTGGCCTTGGAGTTCCTCAGGACACACAGACCCAGACACACACTGTGGACACCTTCCCCTGGTAGGCTAGGCCCATAGGCCCCTAAGGACTCTGTTACTGTCTGAGCCAGAGGTGATGCCTCCATCACCCTGAATTTCCTGATGAAGGGACCACTTGCTGCAGAGCATGGAGAGGAGGGAGGGCCCAGTGATGGTGCAGATGGTACGTACAGAGTCCGGAGGCCAGGTGCCCGGGCTTGAATCTTACTCTGCTGCTTACTAGTTACGTAGGCAAGTTATTTCATCTCTTTGCACTTCAGTTTCATCATTTGTAAAACGGGGTAGTAACAGCAGTACCTACCTCATAGGGGTGTGAGCTGGGAACACAAACACAAACACAGCCCTGTACTGTACACTATACTAAATATACCATCTGTATTTGGCATATACTATACTATATTCTGGCACTCTACTATATACCGCTACCATAAGAAATCTTGACCATCGTTATTATTGAAGGCAGGTGGAGGTAATCCTAGATCAGTCATCTAAGAGCTGTGTGGTTCTAAGCAAATCATGCCTGTTCTCTGAGCCTCAGTTTGGCACCTGTAAAATGGGAACAGACTCAACCTCAGAGAATGATGGTGAAGTTTAAACGTAATAATAACCACGAAAGTGCTGTGTTTATTGAATCTTAAAAATTATGTGATTTCGTTGTTAAATGAGACCTTAAGGGACAGTCTTGTCCAAGAGAGGAGGGAATAAGGTGGGTAGATCAAATAAAAAAGATAGAAAGGGAAAGAGGAGAAAGAAAAGGTAAATACAAAGTGGAAGGGTCCAGAGAATGAGCATAGGGGTGAGACTAAGGAAAAGGAAAAGGAGAGAATGAGGAGGGAGAGGAAAAACTAACAACAGCCGCCACAGAAATAGCAGAGAAGGAGCTTGATAGAGAAGACAGTCAAGAAAGGAGGGGCAGTGAGCAGGATGGAGAGGGGACACAGGCAGGCCTCAGTGAGGGGTCTCGGGGTCTGCCTTGGGAGCCTGTAGGGCTGGGCTGCCTCCTTGGCTGAGGTCTCCAGGCAGGAGAAACAGGGAGACCCCGGGAGCAGGTGGAGACCCTGGCCGCTTCTTCCTCTCCACCAGGCTTCTGTCAGCTCCCAGGCTGCCCCACCCCATCCCCACTGCCCACGCACTGAGCCAGAGAGATCTCTGCACCGAGTAGGATCGGAGGCCCAGGTGGGGAGAACTCTCCTGGGCTCTTCTGTGAGGCTGCTGGGATGAAGCTCTAGCTGTACATTGGAGAGATGCTAATCATCTTTCCCCCAAATCCTTAGATGTCTATAGCTTCAGTCTTTCAGGGCTGAACAAGATCTTAAAAATCCACTGTTTGAATGCTAGTGTGAGCAGCTCACCTGCCTGGCCAACTCCAGAATGGGCTGAATACCTCTTAGGACAAGGCCCTCCCTGTCCTTCAGAGGAGTTTGCTGGGCCCCTCCCAAGACTGACCCGCAGTTACTGTGACTGCAAATCAGTCAGTTGATCAATACCGACTTTGTGCGACCTTAGTTTGAGCCCCAGTGAAGGACAGAGGGGCCGAGCCGAGGGCCACGCTGGCGCATTGAGGGTGGGTGACCAGCTTGGCTTTGCTGAGGCATCCTCGCCTCCCAGGTTCAGGGCTGTCTCATTCTCCTTCCCTGCCCCATGGTCACTTGCCTTGGGCTGTGACAATTGCCCACACCACAGCTAGAAACCACGATGCATCAGTAGGTCAGGGAGAGGAGGACTAGAAATGGCCCGTAAAAGTCTCGGGCTCCCCATAAATGCAGAGCAGGGCTTTGAAAGCCCAAAGCACTTTTATGTGCTAGTTAAAGGGCCTTCCTGTTGTGTCGCCAGGATTTACAGGGAGGTGGGTGGGGGAATGGGGTGAGGTGAGGCCAAGTACAGCCTCCACCGACTGACACTCCCCAGGCTTTTCGGAGCTTCAACCCTCTGGGTCCCAGAGGAGAAGGGAGGAAGTGGAGGGCTTAGCGACTTCTCAGCTGTCACAGTCCATTTACCAAGCCGGCGGTGTGAGGCTCTTCCTCAGTTCTTTGAGATCCTGAACCAGCTCGCTGGGGCAGTGGTGACCAAGGCAGGGACATATTCCAGGCCGGCAATGCCCACAGCCAGGGGGAAGGAAGCCCTGGAAACATAGGCAGAGGCCAGGCTATCCGTGTGGTTTTCAAACACGCAGCCGTAGGACAATCCAAATGGCTTCGTTTGGAGAGTTTGTTCCATGGCCCATCTTGCCATGCCCTGCGTCTGATGCCAGCATTAAGGGATCATGGGGAGAGCGCTGGGCATCTGCCCCCATCTCAACTCTGTGAGTTAGGGATGCCCATCCATCAACCTGTCTCCGCAGGGCACCCTGTAGGAATGCGACGTCCATGAATTTCAACTTCAAAAAATAAAAATAAAAAAGGGAAAAAAGGCCCCATAAAGTGAGTGTGCTATTCTGGCCACTGTCCCTCATGGAATGAGGAGTTTACTTTCCTCTCTGGGAGAGCTGAGAAGGACCCTCCCTGACCCGTGTGGAGGGGCACGCTGCCCCTCTCTGTTCTTCCACAGCATCCTGTGCTCACACCCCTACGCGGATGCCAGCATCACGTAAAGACCCGGTGTGTTCCGAAGGAAAGAACCGAAGAGTCTGGCCAGCCCTGGAGCCAGGCATTGTGCCGGGTGATTCACTCACATCGTCCCATTTCTACCTCCCGCTGCCCTGCGCAGGAGACACCAGCATCCCCCGCATTTTATAGTTCAGGACGGAGAACTAGCATTTGCCAAAGCTCTTCTTTATCAGACCCTTTTGAGAAACAGTACATTCATTCTCCCCTTTAATCTTCCCGGCCTCCCAGCTGAATAGTATCAACCTGATGTGTATATGAGGAAACTGAGGCCCATAGAAGTTCAATGAGGCAGGGAAGGTCCAGGTGGGCAGCGCCCATCCCAGAGCTCTTTCCCCCTTACCTTTGTTTCATTTGAGCTGTTAAGTCTCTCGCTCAGAGGCCAGGGCGCGGGGGCGGGGAGAAGAGCCCTGCTGATGTCTGAGGTGTCTCAGCCTTTGGCTCTCAGGCCTGACTTGTTTTTGTCTTTCTAACAGCCCCATTCCCTGGCTCTAGCTGCCCTCTCCTGGATCGCTTCGTCCCTCCTTGGGAGCAGCGGCCGGAGCACATTCAGCCTCCTAGGCTTGGGGCCCTGGAGCCCTGTACCCAGGCAGGGGGATTTCTGCATTGACTTCGCTCTGACTCCTGTCCCTGGCCTGCTGGCCCCAGGTGCCCATTGTGGCCTCAGGCCTCTGGCATTCTTCCCTGACGCTGCAGCTCCCCTCTGCTTCTCTGTGACCCTATTGAGTTTCCCCAGGTCTGGCCAACCAAACACTGCCATATGGGGGAGAGTTACATTTCCTGTATATGTGTCAAAATATCTGAGAGGATGTGAAATAGATCAGACATGTATAAAAATAAACTTTTACGGGGTGACTGACTACTCCCCTCCAGGGGGAACCAGCAATTCACTCTTCATCTGGGGCCCAGAAGCTTGGCTGGGGCCTTGGGGACCATTCCCCACACCCAGCTCCCCGTGGCTGTCCTCCCTCATTTCCTTGGGCTGGGCTTCAGCTCCTCTCCTGGAAGGCATTCTCCCAGGGGTCCACGGGCATGGAAACCCCTCCAAAATAGGGCTGAAAATAGCAAGTTACCTCTCTGGTCCCAGTTTCTTGATAGGGGTAGCAGGTCTTGTTCTTTGAGCTCCCCTTTCTCTCTGGCAATCTATGATTCTACCACCCAGGGGTCCCCAGGCTAGGCCACAGCAGGACCGTCTCATCACCTCTTCTACTGAGCAAAACACAAGGATTACATGTCAGTTGTTCTTTTCCTGTTGCATTAGGCTGAGGCCTGGTGGACCCAAGTGCAGGGGTCTTTCTGTCCTGGCACCCCTGCTTGAGTTTACCATGAAGGCTTGTCAAGGGCATCTGCTTGTCAAGGTCATCTGCGTCTCCATCCTCCTGCTTCTGGCTAACTGGGTCGATTAAACAGGGCTTGTTCTCTTTATTGCTAAAAGTTTACACGAAGCAGCATCCCAGTTTCATATCAGAAATTTCTCCCTAAATGTTACCTTAAATCCTTCTGAACCCAGATCCCCTTTTACCCTTCTCCCCAGCCATGAGCTGGAGAGGGTGCACTGTGGTTTTGGACAGCTCAGGCGATTCCTGCGCTGACCACTCTGTGACCCCTCAAGCAGCTGGGTGAGGAGAGCCGATCTGCCAACCCACGGGATTCCCACCAGACCCTGTTCTTGGGCCATTGGTTCCTGTCTGGCAAAGAACCCAGCTCGGTCGCTTCTGCCTTTCCTCAGCCAAGGGGCCAGAGGGTCTCAGGGCTGAAGACCAGATCCCCAGCACCTAAGCTTAGTCAGAAGCCATAGGCCAGGGCCTTGTTTCCATTTCCCCACAACTCTCCAGGCTGGAGCCTTCCTCTTCTCGTCTTGGCTCCCACACCCCGCTTCCTGGCCCCAGGGCTGTCACTGCAGACACACCACTCCTGACAGACACTGGCGTCTGATGGGCAGCTGCCATCCTGCCAGGAAGCTGGCGTCCAGAGGTAGGGCTGCAGGACCAGTTCTCAGCCTCTATTCAGCCTGGCCCTACCATCACCCAGCCACCTGCCCGCTGCCTCTCAGGCCTCTTTTGAGCACCTTGTGTCCAAACCAACTGAAAATGCCAGACACAGCCTCAAGCCATCAGTTACTGAATCTGAGGTAGAGCTCTGCTGGGTGGGAAGACACAGGTATATTAAGGGTGTCAGTGGGGGACAGTATTTTGGAGAGGCCAAGGGAGGGGCAGGGCTGATAGCTGGCTCGTGGCTCCCTGGACATTCTCTACTTCTCTCCAAGGCAAAGGGCCCCTGCCACCCTCGGATCTGGTCCTGCTGCTGTGTGCTCCCTGCCTGACCCTGAGTCCTGCTATCCCCGACACTTAACTCTCAATCAGTCCCCTGCGAATGAGAATAATGGGTTGACTTGTCTAGGAGTCCCAGGAGCATTTGTTAGGAAATGGACTTAATGTCCAAAATGTCCAGGGTGGTATTCTTACAGCTGAGAAGCTCTTGAGCCCACGTTGGTGACCCTGGGAAGGCCATCAGCTGGGATCTCAGGCTGCTGGTCTCTTGGGTTTCCATACCAGGACTGACTCAGTTGAAGAAATTCTGATATCTCCTAGGAAGGGTGAGGCAGCTCCTGACTGGGCCCGAGTTTTTCCATTGGTTGATACGGCCCATGCTGCTGCCTGGAACATTCAACCAGCTGTTGGTTGGATTAGAAGTTTTCCCTCTTGCTTTTGGCTCCAGCCTTTGGTTAGTACTGCCAGCTGGAAGAGCAGGAAGTCAACCACTACAGGATCAACAGTCTGCCCAGCCCAGTGCCCCACCTGCCAGCTGGACGTCCTTGTAGTTGTGCAAGCCCAAGTCAAATCCAAGTTCACTAGCTCCTTTGTCAGCTGTAATTCGGTCCCTCTTCTCCTGACAGAGGCCTGCCTGCCAGGTAATTCAGTGCCCCCAAGCCCAGCCTCACCTGGTCTGTTCCCAGCTTTCTTTCCTCTTTTTGGTCCCAGAGTCTTTGGGGCAACGGTCTTGTGGCTGGTTACATGCCGTTTTCCCTGGCAGGAGACTGCCTTTCAGTCAGTTCAGGGAAGGGGGCTGGTGGGCAAGAATCTCAACCAAGGGCTGGCCTGAGCATCCTTTAGGTCAACAGCCAGACTGAGATGGTGGAACAAGCTGCCCTGTTGGAGGACCAGCCTTGGCCTCTCACCAGGAGCGGCAAGGGGCCCCTTTGGTCCTGCAGAATCAGTGTGGTAGCATAGGATGGCCACTGACTTCTCCATCCAGACCCAGCGGTGGACTCGCAGACCAGCAAGAGCAGGAGTTTGTTCAGGGCAGGGCTCTGTGGGTACCTCCTCTGTCCTCAGTTTTAATGCATCATGTTTGATCTTTGCTGCATGGTGGAGGGTTCCTGCCACTCTGATTGATGACACAGATCTTCAAAGAGCAGTCATCCCTGGAGGGAGGGGAGGATTAATCAAAGCTGTTCCCAGGGCGGTACCCGCCAATGCTAGGCCCTCCAGAACCACTCTGGCCGTCAGTTGGATCTATGGACCCAGCTACCACCCTTCTGCCTGACCCAGGAGCCCCTTTGCTTCTCCATTTAATCTGGCTTAGATGTGAATAAATCTTTCTTATTGCTGCATCCAAGACAAAAGTATAGATTTTTTTTCTTTTTTAGGAAGTGAAGGGGGAAATAGTACTCAGGAACTGAAGGACACATGATGGGCTGCAGAGCGTCAGTCCTAATGGAACCAGAATCTGCCCCATAACGCTCCACGCGGCCTGGCATATCAGGCCCTGCCTCAGCCACCAGGACCCTGTAGCTATCCCCACTCCCTGGCCCCAAGTGAGGAAGGCAGTTTCCTATTTCGCCCCACACATCCCTCCCCAGATCTCTGACACTATCTGACCGTTTGCTGCTCACAGCCTCCCGGAGGACTTTAAATTAAAGTTGGCCTGGAACAAAGCTCTTCACAGTTAGCCCCCCCCCATGCTGCCCTGATGGATGTTGGGAAGCTGGTAATGGCTGGTTCTGCCTTAGCTTTCTTCCCAGAGCCTCATGCCTGTCCCTTTTTCTAGGACAGAAGAAAACTGCTTCTCTCCCTCTCACCTGCCCCTCTGGTGCCCCACCTGCCAAGTCGGAGTCCAGCCCGAGCCCCACCTTTTGCCCCTGCTAGATTTGCAGAGCAGAGATTACTCCTCACCGTCTAGCGCAAACGTCTGGCACGGATTTAGTGTGTGAGGAATGTTTGTGGAACGCAGGCGCGGATGCAGCATGAATAACCAGCCCTGGCTCGGGCAGCGGAGCACCCCCCTCACTCCCAGGGCCCACTCATGGTTCCTTCTCCGAGGAGTCATCTTGCTGACTTCTGAGGGTTTATAATACACCCCTTTAAAGTTCAGAGCACATGTAGTATGTTTAAATGAACGTCAGATACCGTGGCTACAGGCTGAAGCAGACTATCTTTTATCATCTGAAATCACGCAGCCCCGGGGTGCAGATGGGCTGAGAGGACACCCAGTGTGGATCACGGTTGAAGCACCCCCAACTGAGATGACAGGCCACCAGCCGCGCCGTGGGCAGCGTCTCCACCAGGGCCCACCGGGGAAGGCCCTGGGGAGGAGGGAACTCCCTCTCGGCAGCAGTGCTGGGTGGGTGTTCCTGCAGCCCTGGTAGAGCACAAAGATGGCGTGGCAAAGAAAGCCTCTTTGCAGATCCTAGCTTAGGTTGGCGGCGCGTGTGTGTGTGTGTGTGTGTGTGTGTGTGTGTGTGTGTGTGTGTGAGCTGGGGGCTGCTCCTTTGGGGCTCCTACGTGCACTGCAGGGGTTTAGGGTGAGACGTGGATAATTCAGAGAAGTTTTAGCTGCAGTGAGCACTTTGTATGAAGGTGACTGGCCCCTGCCTGGTTATCCTGCCCCATCTCTCACCCCCGCCCACCATGCTCCACCTACACTGAGTCCCACACTCTTACACGTGGGCTTGTGCGTGCTGGACCTTCAGCCAGGGTGCCCTTCTTGCCTTTTTCACGGAGGGAATCTCCTGCTTCTCCTTCAGACCCACCCAGGTCCCTCCCTGGTGAAGCTTTCCTGGCCTGACCCCCGCCTCCTCTTGGAGCTGGGAGTCCCTTCCCCTCCATCGTCAAGATAATGCCCAGCGCTAAAATGACAGGTTTATGTGTGTGTGTCCCCCACACAGGGACGTGTCTTTCTATCCTTTCTTCCTGCCTCAGCACCTGGCACAGCGCCCAGCTCAGGGTGGGCACTGATGTCTGTGCTCAGAGCATGGCTGCCCGGAGCATGACCCGTGAGGGTTGGGGCATGGGGAGGACGGGCAGTCTGTGGGAGGACGGGGCTCATCTCCAGATGAAGCTCTGGGCCCAGTCCCAGTCCTGTGTGCCCAGGCCCCAAGGGGGCAGAGGCCCTAGACCCACTCCGTTGGGGCTGCTGGAGCCACCCAGGGAGGTCACCAGTGACATCTAGTGGTCACAGCAGGCTGCAGCCCCACAAGGTTTTCCAGGAGGTGCGAGTCTGAGTTGCACGTGTCTGCTCTGGGCTGGGCTTCTGAGCGGTTCCCAGCCAAGGGCCAGCAGACCAGCAGCGCAGGGCAGGACCTAGGTGGTTGGGTGCAAGGACCGAGGCCTGGAGAGAGGCTGGGCAACCCTGAGTCAGAGACTGCAGTCCACGTCCGCTGGGCTCTGAGGCCCCCTGCCATCTCCCTCCCTCGTGCTCCAGTTCCCTCTCCCTGCCTGCCCAGGCTCGGGCCCATCTGCCTCAGCCTCAGCCCCTTAGGACCATGTCGGGGGGCTTTGAGGTCCCCACTGGAGCAGCCACAGACCCACTTTGGTACAGCTGCTGAGACAAGCAGTGCCAGCCAGTGGATGAGGGACGAACGATGGGCCTCATTTAGCTACCAAACGCCTACCCTGGAGGGCACCCAGGGTAGGGGCCACCTAAAGAGCTGCCTGCCCTGTCCTGGGCCAGCCCTCACTGGCCTGCACAGAGCAGCTCTGGGAGACCCCTACTCAAAGGGGCAGGGGGTCCCTGGTCACAGCTACAGGCGGTGGCACAGGCTGAATGGGGTGTTGAGCAGCGCGGTGGCAGACCTGAGGGCGGCCTTTGCAGCAGGGCTGTGTCGGGGGCTTGCCCGTGTCCCACCTGCCTGCCGCTCAGTGCTCTCTCCTGCAGGCCTCGCAGAGCGCGCCCTGTGTGCTCAGGAAGTGCTGGACGGGGGGCTGCCGTGGGGTGAAGGAGGCATGGGGTGCCGGAACCAGGATTTCAGGCTTTCCACTCCCGGACTCCACTTTCTCTGCCAAAGTTTTCCCGTGAACCATTTCCAGACTGTAAGGAGAGGGGAAGAGGGATGCTGTTATCAGCAGGGAGGCCTGCAGAGGTATTTATTGTCCTTTTTTTGCAGCAACAATTCCTTCCTGTTTCTTCTGCTCCCCCTCTTTCCTTTTCTGGCACAAGTGTCCTTTTGTACCTTCTCCCTGCTGCCTCTGTGTGGCTCCTCCGCCCTGCCCCTCACTCCTACCCCCTTCCTCGAATCCCTCCGGACTTCTCCCTTTTCTAAGCATCTCCTGTGCTCAGCCCTCTTGTTCTCCACCCCTCTCCCCTCTCCGCTGTTTCTGTGGCTCCATCTGTCTTTCTTCTGCTCGCTTTGTCTCCATCCCCGTTTCTCAGCGTCTCTTAGTCCCCCTCCACTCAGCCTTTCCCCCGCCCCCCCCCCCCCGCCTCCCCTGGAAGGTCAGTTTGACATTATTAAAGTGTAATAATAACTTGATAACTTGCCCAGGGAGTGAGGTGGGCAGAAGCATAGCATACCTTTTTCATGAGCCTTTTGCAGGGCACCCCTGCCACCAGCTGTCAGCCAGCATCTCTCTGCCCCTTCCTCCCTTGGCCTGCTAGGTCTCCAGAGGCTGCTCTGTCCGCCTACCTGTGCCAGCAGGAGAGCTCGGCCCACCTGTGGGGAATCACACTTGGGCATGTATCTTCATG
This sequence comes from Monodon monoceros, assembly GCF_005190385.1. NCBI lineage: Eukaryota > Metazoa > Chordata > Mammalia > Artiodactyla > Monodontidae > Monodon > Monodon monoceros. The sequence goes on along the minus strand of NW_021703774.1, from coordinate 84,815,783 downwards.
CCACGGGGTCTTCCTTGACAGTTGGGGGTGAGAGCTCACATTTCCAAGTTTTTATAAATACACACTGAATGTCTTTATGGGTCAGACACTGTGCTAAGGTCCTGGGGGCATGACCTGCCTCTTGTGACCTTTACAAGAGAGGGGAGGTGTTAGCCAGGGGACACAAATGAGACGCAAGGAGCAGGCTGCTCAAGGCGGCCCCAGCTTGGCAGCTGGACCCTTGGCTCTTATCCTACAGAGTTCAAGCCCTTTGGGTACCAATGTCCAGGAGTCCTGCCAAGGGCTCCAGGCATGTAAGGGTTCACAGACCTGTCCCAAAGCACCCTCCCCCTGCCCACTCTTCCCCTCTTGCAGACTTTGTGCTGGTTTCACAGTGACACAATTGCATTTATAGTTGTTTGTGAGAGGGGTTGGGACCCACCACTGACCAGCGTTCTCTCTGTACACATTTGTTCCTTTCCCTCAAGTCGCAAAACCCACTCATTCCCATTAATCTTCCCCCCTAATTATGGCAATCATTGTCTGATTGCCTGTTCTGCTTGCACAACTACATTTTCTCATGCTAACTGCATAATGAAGACAAGCAATTGCACGGGAAAAAATTATGAAATTTCCAAGCTCCAAATACAATTTGAGGGCCCAGCAACGTGCCTCCACTGTCCCCCTTGGGCAAGGGGGGCTCCAACGCAGAAGTCAGTGGTGACCATCTCTCAGCTTCCGGGGACACTGCTAATTCTAAAGCTTCTGTCCTCATGGCCCACTAACACATGGAGACTCTCCAGACCAGGAAGCCTGATTTGGAAAGTGTGACCCAGCATCTGTGGCCCTTGAAACCCCTGTCGCAGAGGTGCCAGCCTGCAAGTGGCCACTAGCCTTGGGGAGATGGAGCCTGAGCTGTAGTCTTACCTGCTTCTAGAGGCCCAGGCCCCAACATTTTTCCCCCAGTGGCTGCCAGTGTCCCGGGCAGATGCATCTAGGAGGGCAGGCTGAGGCAGGTGGCCGGTTCTCATCTTCCTCCAAGCTCAGGACTCTGGCCCCTGTCACTTTCCTGAGATGCCCCATAGCCTGGGAGAGAGATTGCAGGCCACTCCCCTCCCCAGTTCACCTTCCTTTCATCTCCTGCAGAAGACGACTCAAACCTTGGCCCCCAGGAAGCCTTCCTATGTTAGCTGTGCTCAGGGTGACTCCCACCGAAGCTCCCCTCCCTCCGATCCTGTCCATCCCACGGTTTGTCCACCACAGGGTCCTCCCATCCGGGGGCTGGGAACTCCCAGATGGCCGAGGAGAAACCTCATCCACCCTTTGCTCCCTCAGCACAGACAGACGCTCTGCCATCACGGAGTCCATGGGGGCCGCCACACACTGTATGTACACCTGCAAATTCTATCTTATTCCAAATGCACCAAGGGAGGAGGCTATTTAAAGAATACTATAGAAGATCCTTGGGTAAAGACTGGAATCACTTTCTGATTTCTTTTCTATGTAATTTCAGATTGTCGTCTCTCTAGGGAAGAAGGAGAGGCTGCAGGCAGGTTCATAGCCTTCCACAGCCTGCTGTACTGGACACTGCATCCTCCTGCATGGCTCGGCCTGTCTAAATTTTGTCTTCATTCAGCAAACATGCATGCGAGGCCTTCTGTGTACCAGGCTCTGTGTGCTGGAGGCAGGGGATACGAAGACAGATGAAGCCTCTTCCTGCCCCTGCGAGTCACTGAGGGAGACACAGACACATATAGGTGCATCAATACGGGGAGCATTCAAGGCCGGTAATTGTTGCACAGAGAGAAGTGGGATTACTTCCACCCAGGACTGGGGAAAGCAGGGAAGTCTTCATGGAGGAGGTAGGTTTTTTTTTTTTCTTAACATCTTTACTAGAGTATAATTGCTTTACAATGGTGTGTTAGTTTCTGCTGTATAACAAAGTGAATCAGCTATACATATACGTATATCCCCATATCTCCTCCCTCTTGCGTCTCCCTCCCTCCCACCCTCCCCATCCCACCCCTCTAGGTGGGCACAAAGCACCGAGCTGACCTCCCTGTGCTATGCGGCTGCTTCCCACTAGCTAGCTATTTTACATT